>NW_017306356.1:1345199-1366969 GCF_000935625.1 Nanorana parkeri | reverse complement strand
TGCCCAATACTAATAATGCTTGAGGAGAAGAGGGAGGACACTGTGACTAGCCAGAAGACAGCAGGAATTATGATATGTATGCTGAGAATTGTTTAATATATGGAGCGGGGGGAAGCTACAAGAATGGGGAGCCAGATCCTAGAGCTGAGCTTCAAAGAAAGCCTGGCATAATAAAAACATTTTTTACCTGCCATTGCTGAGCAACTTCTGATCCTTTTCAATATTTAAATCAAAAGAATTGGAACAAGTATGTATGTCCAGGTCCAAAGTGATGCGCACCTTTAATCCTAGAGAACATTTTATTTATAAGTGTTTTAGATCATTTTGAAGAAAGTGGGCCCTATCGCCAGTATTAATAAAGCTCCACTTCTTTACCGGTCAGCTCTACCCAGGTGTCCAAATAGACACCATATGGATGCTAGTTTGCAGTAATATTTAATGCTGAAGTGATTTCCTAAGGACCTTGTACTCGGTTGTGTGAGATCTAACTCGCAGACCAATAAAAGGAATCAGTATAAAAATAGAAATAAAAGGATAAAGAAACACTCACTAGAAGAACAGGGTTTAAACATCATGTTTACAAAACACAATAAAATGTCTAGGTTCCTGAGCATTCCCATGTATGAATAGTGAAGGGGAATAGTACTACAGTGCAGGGGCTCTTTAAGAACTGATCATTAGTTCAACATCCTGAAAGACCTTCTTTTTACCTGATATGTTTTTAAAGAATATTCAGTGCATGATGACCAATTGCCATATTACGGCCTATAAGGCAGCGGTGGACAAATTAATATGGAATTTAGGAGCCAGTCTCTCCAGACCATGAGCTAGCAGGATTTTGTAGGAGCCAGCTCTGCTGACAATAACTAGAGAAAACCATCAAAGTTGGGAGCCAGTTTTAAATGTTTAAGAAGCATTAAGCTACATGGCTCCTGGGATTGGCCAGCCCTGCTACAACGTACTGCAAAAGGTGAAGAAACCATCAGGTATTCGACTTAAAATTCATATAAAAAGGCAACCCCCCCCCCAAAAAAAGCCCGAAGCCATAGTCATTTGCTAGTGCCATGACACATTCACCATTGCAACCATAAAGAGTGTTTTTTGCAAACACAGGCCCATCCCATACAACCATAACTGAAGTACAGCCAACTTTACACAAAATCAAACCAGTACACCAACATTTAGGAATGTCTATTAAGCCTTTATGTTTGGATGAGCAATACTTCCGTATGGAAACCCACCACAAAGTGTGGACAGGTTAGGAACACTGCCATATGTTTATGCATAGATGTAAGGTTATAGAATGACTTTACCACAATGGAAAATAGGGAGTTCTAATAAGTGATTTTGTAGAAAAATCCTGATCATGTCAATAAATTAATTCTCAAACCCAAATGATCACTAAAAGCACTGACGTTGAAACCAAAGGTCAAGTATTTTTGCTACAATTAGGAGTGATTATTGGAAAATACTTTGATGCTCTGAAAGATCAAATAAACAAGGATGACAGTGACTCAGGTGGATAGGCAGCATTTCTAAAACCTACAAGAGCTCAAAGAAACAAGCGCTAACAAAAGTTTGTCAGCCAAAAGACAATGAGGTAATAGTGGGACCCGCCAAACAACAATTTCTTCTAGCAGAATAGGTATATACACTAAGTGGCCAGATTATTATGACCACCTGACGTTTGTAGGCAAATTGGCTATAATTTCGTGCTGAAGTTGCTAGAGGGCCAGACCATTATAAATATGGAAGCAGGTTGTTTACCACGACAGTAGAAGTGATTTTTTCTGAAGATATGGGTAAACAACGCGATTTAACAGCCTTTGAATGTGGGATGATTGTTGGCGCTCAGAGCCATGGAGCGTGTATCGGCAAAACCGCAGAATTCGTTAAATGTTAAAGAGCAGCTGTTGTTAAAGTGTTTAAAGACTGGACTGTCAGCCGAAAATCTGGGTCTGAACGTGCGAATTGTGGCCGTCAGCGACTAGTCAATGTTAGGGCAGAACGGAGAGTGGCAAGACTGGTACAAGACAACAGAAGGGCAACAGTGCATCAAATTACTGCAGATCTTAATCAGGGATCCTCTCAAATGATCTCTGAACACACTGTTCGCCGTACACTGCATCGTATGGGATATGGAAGCCAAAGGCCTGTTCGAACACCTTTGCTGTCTGCAGTTAACAAGATAAAACGTCTACAATTCGCACAGGAACACAAGGTTTGGACAGTGGAGCATTGGAAAAAAAGTCATGTGGTCCGATGAATCACGTTTCCAGTTGCATCATGCAGATGGCAGAGTGAGAATTTGGCGGAAACAGCATGAAAGCATGCACCCCACATGCATGAGTACAACCCTTCAAGCTGGTGGGGGCAGTGTTATGGTTTGGGGCATGTTTTCCTGGCATAATTTGGGCCCTTTAATTCGTGTGGAACAACGTCTGAATAGCACAACATACCAAAGTATCGATGCTGATCAAGTTCATCCTATCATGCTGATGGCGTATCCCAATGGAGATGGCTTCTTCCAACAAGACAATGCACCATGCTCGTATCGTGCAGGAGTGGTTTCAAGAACATGAGGGAGAATTTACCTCGAGCATTTGTGGGACGAAGTTGAAAGAGCCATCAGGCAGCTGGTTCCACAACCATCAAATCTCACAGAACTGGACAGTGCTATTCATCAGGCATGGTGTCAGATTCCTTGCATCACCTTTCAACATCTCGTGGAGTCAATGCCAAGAAGAATCGCCGCAGTATTGAAGGCAAAAGGTGGCCCAACGAAGTACTGATGGGGTGGTCATAATAATCTGGCCACTCTGTGTATATTTGCAGCAATCCACTATCTATATTGTATTAATACCTGTGCAAATGTTTAAGGAAAGCATTACTTTTAACCTATTTCCATAAATATGCTCCACAATTTCTATACTACTAGACTCTTGTCATTTGAAAAACAGCCATGCCTTCTTCTTGATGCTTATAGCTTCTAAAATCTGAATTTAAATGCATAATTCATTGCTTGTGGAAATGTTAAGTGGCACACAGAGACAGCTCAAAATCAAGCAGTGCTTACTAAAAAGCAAAGAAGGTAAAGAAGCAGTTTATTAAAAACACACACACCATACCACTACCACCACTGAAAATGGGGATTTGGCCATTTTTCAGAATCTCACACCCTGAGGGCCTGTTCACACCTAATGCAGACCAGATCTGTAGGAGTGCAGTGCAGTCGGTTGTGCTGCGTTTTTGCCGTGTTTTTGAGGCATTCCAGCCCGTTTTTGGTTAACAATATATATATATATATATTTGTTTTAGTTTAAAATGGGCTTTCAGTGCATTCCAGGGCTTTTGCATGTGTTCCAGAGCAGGTAAAATAGGGCTTGCTGCAGTGTTTTTTACATGCTCTGGAATTGAACGCTGTAGTGTCAACTAGAGCATTGGAAGCAGTTTTGATCCGGTCTGTAACTGCTCTGCTCCTGGAACGCGCTTGGTGTAAACAAGTGCTTAATGGAGGGATTTACACACATATCCATGTTTAGGTTTGACACACTTAACAAATGATTTAAAGCTACTCCAACACATATACAATCTGCATTATTTATTCACACAAGTAAATTAATTAGTAATTTCTTCAGTTGGTAAATATTCTACTCATCTAGTAGAATAATCTAGTTTTATGCATAAGGCTTCATTTACACTGGCACTCCAGTGTTTAGCTTGAATAAATGCCGAAGTTATCAGGGATGAACAACTTTAACCCGTTCAAGACCCATGATGGGATAATCCCGTCACAAAGTTTGAAGGGGTTAAACAGAGTCTGTTCAGTTTTGTAGAGCCGGTGGGCAGCTTTACAGTAGAAGCGATTCGGGCAGGTCTGCCGCGAGATCGCTTCTATGATCCGGTAACCGGGTGAACGTCAATTCACCGATTTCCTCCCCGTTCTATGAGACTTTGAGTAATGCATATTGCATCACTTCCGGTCCCATTGCTGGGCTACTGAAGCCCAGCTATAAGCTATTAAAGTGCGATCTGCACTTCTATAGCTTATTTAGAGTGTAAAGGTGATACAAGGGTTTTTTGGACCCCCAGCATCACTTTAAAGAGTACCTTTCACTGCCAATATGCTATCACATGGGGGGCCTGTAAGCCCCACTGTGTGATAGCAATTAAAGTTTTTAAAACAGTTTTAAAAATAATAAATTAAATGTAAAAATAATGTAAAAAAAAGTTTTTTTTAAAGTCCCCCGCCCCCGCCCCAGCGAGCATGCACGTTGTCGCGTAAACACGCGTTGGGTGAGCCTACGTATGAAAACGACGATCGTGCTACACATGTTGGGTATCGCCGTGCACGCCGGAGTGAGACCAATAATTCTATTGCCAATATTTACACGTATCTCTAAACCGATAACCTATGGGGTCTTTTTCAAAGCGTTGTCTATGGACTTTTTGGGGTACTGAATTTTGTCAGTTTCACTGACACATACAATTTTTAACCTAGGCATGTTGTGTGTATCTATTTACTCATTGTAACCTCATCTTTTATATTTTACTAAAAAAATGGTTTTATATAGTGTTTTGGGGCACTACATTTAACAAGTGCTTTTTTCACAAAAGTTTGGGGTTTGATAATAAGTTGCGCTAATGTCGTGCAACGTAAAAATTTGCAACTGCCACCATTTTATTCTAAAGGGTCTTGGCTTTCAGAAAATATATAATGTTTGGGGTTTTAAGTAATTTTCAGGCCTAAAATGTGGATTATATCATGGCTGCAAAAAATGGAGAAAAAAAAGGCCTTTGCGCTTAAGGGGTTAATGCTTCCCAGATCACTTTTTCCTGCATTTAGTCACTGCTTAAAGTCACGTTTACATTTAGCCGCATTTACAGCTTCTAAGGGGATCCAGGAAGCATAGAATTCTATTGTCTCTAAACGCAGCCAAATGCGTTACCTGAATGCAGATAAACGCAAAGTCTGAATGATATGATTGAAAATCAACTGCATGTATTTTATTAGAAGTTTAGAGATGTTCTTTAAGCCCATATAAATGCAGGTTTGACACTGCCAGTACACATGAGGCCTTTGTATATTGAATTGTATGTAAACTCCACCATCTACAATTTACTCATAGTGGACCAATTTATATAGGTCTAAATTCATTTTTAAAAATCAACAGAGCAGCACTACAGGTCATTTTATCCTGTCTGTTGCAATAAACAAACTTAGTTGATTGAGAAGTTGGGTATCTCGTTATTACTTGCATGGTCTCAAGCAAAGATAAGTTTTATGTTTCAAATGGAAACTTTGCTGTAATTTGATATTCTTACACAAAATACACTAGCGTGAAATAGTCCTCACACTGCATTTTATTCTAAGGTTGGAAAAAAATATAGTAGAGACAAGAAAATATTGAACCAATTTAATCCTGCTCTACAATTGTTTTAGGTTGTCACAATACAGTTGTAGAAAAGACAGTAATCAGCAAGCATAGTAATTCTATCTGCTCATAATGCTGACAGAGACTCCAGAAAAAAAAAAATGTATGTGCATTACAGCCTCTTTCATCCTACTCATGAAAAGTTCGACAGACATAGCATTACATATCATTAGGAGAGCAGTCTTCCATAAACCAAAAAACCCTTTCTGAACAACTCTGAAAGAATGCCCATTTAATCAGGTCAGTAGAAAACAAACCTATATAATGCAGACCCATTCGTGTTGTTTAGTTCTAAATGAATGGTTTGTGTGTTACAAAACTAGAAGGTATTTCTTAGAATACTAATTAATTTCCTACCCAAGCTTCATCCCTTTCTCTTGGTAGTCTTTCTTGTTGCCAAAACAGCTTTCAATTTGTTCACACTGGCAAAATGCTACAACCCAAAGAACAAGGGTCAGCAAGGTCGACAAGGTATATGAACAAAACAGCAAAGGCACACTGAAGGGTGAGGAACAAGAGGAGGCTGTCTCCAACAAAAGAAGCAACAATGTTTGAACTATTTTATAGAAGAAAGAATAACATGAGCAAAAGTCAATGGAATTGATATTAATGTATAAAATGTTAGAAATTACAAACTTGGTACTGTATGAGAATGTAGAAATCAAGTAATATAATTTGTTAGCCCCAACAAAATCAATAAAATGAGAACCTTATTCACATAACATTTTGGATTTTTATGAAATGATTGGTAGCAAACAGAGCATAAAACCTACTGCCACTGTTTCAGTGGAATTATTGCTCTAAAAATTCAGTATATGTACAGTATCAGTAACAATGAGAATGCCAATTTACTGAAAGGCAGGGACCATAAATAAAATAGTTTGAATTCTGGATAGTATTAAATTGAGTCAAATTTAACTCAAATTCAAGTTCTATTCAACTATGTCGGATTATTAGGTTTACTATACAAAACAAATAAAAAAATTAACAAACAATTTTAAAGTATAAAAAATGCAAATGTATGCAAATATATAATGTTTACAAAGTCAGCATTATTAATATGATAGGTGGAATATTTATTTACCTTATAACAAAAATACAGATATAGGTTCTAAACCATATTGCATAGTTTTAATAGCATGCTTTGAAATATTTAGGACAAATCTTTTAAGGATATGACTGTGAAAATGTTTAAAAAATGGGGGAAACTATAGGGAAAATTCACACTATGAGAATTTTCGATATTTTTAAAAGTGTTTATTCTGAAATACACAAATGCATAGATTTTTTAGTTTGTTTTTTTACCAATTTTACTTTTAAAATGTCCTCTTATATCTCTAAAGATGTTCAGAGACATTAGATCAGGGGTGGCAAACACAAGGCCCGCGGGCCGAATCCGGCCCGCCGGACCTTGTAATGTGGCCCGCACAGCAGCCACCTCATTTTGCCATGTCTCATGGCCCTATGTCAGCGGTGGCGAACCTATGGCACGCGTGCCAGAGTGGGCACGCGGGGCCGTTTCTGCTGGCACGCGAGCTTTAGATGATCAGTGCGCAAATCAGGTATGTGGTGGATTGGGTGATCTTTATGTATACAGATGCCTTTAGATCATAAACAAGGCTGGTAATTCTAAAAGGTGCCCATACACCTACCGATTATCGTACGATAATCGCGGGTGATCCCGCGATTGTACGGTAATCGGCAGGTGTATGGGCAGCGTGCAACAACATCTACTGTATGGTCACACGACTTTTGACGAATGCCACATGGGCCAGTGTGCGCAAGCACACACTGCCTGCTCAGCATTGCAATAATCGGCAAGCCCTCCCCTCAGCGGGCTTGCGATGATCACGAAAGTACGAAAGTACAAGTACGAAAGTCGTGCAATGGTTGTAAGGTGTTGGGCCAGCTTCATATGAAAATGGTGTCTGTTTGGGTTGGATGTTCCTAGCTAGTTGAAACTCTTTCCCTGAGACAGAGTAGTGAACAAAATATCTACTACATGTAGCTAGTATTAGCATGCGTGTCTGTTCACAGATCTTTAACAATTTTGTTTGGATTAACATATTGTTTGCTTTAAAATAAGGGGGGGCGCGGGCTTTATAAAGTCCACGAGAGTAGAGCAAAGATTCAATATACTACAAGTGTATGAGTAAAAATGTTATACTGGTGAAGATTTACCTTTCCCCCGGATTACACCCATGGCATCTAGGCAAGGGTGGTGTCAATGCCAATCCTGTGAGATCCAAGGGAATGCCGAGTAGTGCCAATCTAGTGAGAACATGCTACTGCACTGTATATGTGTGTCATCTGGTGCAATTTGGGCTACTCATCATTCTCCGGGATCTCAATGGAAGCGTGGTATCACTCCCTGCAGTAAAGAAGACAGAGAAAGGGTATGTATACTTATTAATCTTTTTCCCCTACATGTTTTTTTCTATTTTAGTGCAGCATTTTGGCATGGGGCAGGGGAAATGTTATATGCTGAAATTTAGTACAGTTCTTCTTTAGGTGAACCCCTCTCCCCCGAGTCTTACACTTCTCTGCCCTTGCTCCTGCTAGATCCCTGTTGTGCGACCCACAGGTAGCCACACAGTAGCCACTTCCAACTATACTGACCCAGAAGTTTAGTTTGCGTCTGTGCAGAAAACTCCAATTTGGTCCTATAATATATACAGCTATTATGTGTCCCCATGGTGAGTAACTGCTCCACTGGAATCAATTGGATTTTGTCCATGCATATGCAGAAGGGGCAGCTGCACAGTCAGGAAAATTTGCAGTGGAGCCCAATCTGGCAAGACAAAGGACACTTAAGTATAAAATTCTGGGTGTGCGCTTAAGTGTAACACTACAGTTATTCAACTACAGTGGTCAAAGACTGCATTTAGGACAGAAACAATACTAGTGCTGCAACAAATTATTATTTTCATAATCGATTAGTTGGACAACTTTTTAGATTAATCAAATTTAAAAAAAATGAAATACCATCTGTTATTTAAAATGAAATACACAAAGTCAGTTTAATTCAGAATAAAAATGGCATGCACATTTTTTTTGCAATCGCACAGTATTGCAGTACCACAGGCTCCAGTGCGGGCAATCACACTGCAGGTGGGAGGCAGGTTTGGGGTGCCATTGAAATGGATGACACCACGACACACACACCCCACAGCAGAATTTGTCAGGCCCAAAACATAAATTACTTTTCCCACCTTATTTATATCTTTTTTTAATAATTGAATGCATTATATTAGACAGTTTTATTAGTTTCATGGATTTAAAATGATCTGAATTGTACAACTTCATGGCAATATAAATTAACCAACCTTTTATTTAAAGTAACACCAAAATTGGACAGAAATATAAATGATGTATATATATTTTATAAAAACAAGCTCAGTCACCAGTTTAGCATTAGCATTGAATATTGGCTCCAGAATTATCGCTCTCACTCTGGTGCACATGGCGATACCTGACATGTGTAGCGCAATAATCGTTTTCATATGTAGGTGCACCCAACTTGTGTTTCCGCGGGTCAGGGTACTTTAAACCTATAAGATCTATAAGACCCATAGTGTCACCTTTCCATTTCATAGGGGAATGACAGCCGCCTGCTGAGGCAGCTGAATGTAAACACAACAAGCAGAGGCTGGGAGCAATAGCCAGCCTGCTATTGAATATTTTAAATTGCAATAGTCAATAGCAGGCTGGGTATTGCACACAGCAGAGGAGGGAACTGAAGAAAGTTTTCCTTCAGGTCCTCCTCTGCTGATTGACAGCAGGCAGTGGGCGGGTGCAATAGCCAGCCTGCTATCGCCTATTGCAATTTAAAATAGCCAACAGCAAGCAGGCAATTGCTTCCAGCTGCTGGATGGGAGACTTGACGTCGGCTTTCTAACGCCGGCAGAAGAGGGGGCACGGGGCAGCAGTGGAGGATTGTGGGCAGCATCAGAGGCACAGGGCAGCTCAGGAGGTTCGCGGGCAGCATCGGAGGATCACGGGCAGCATCGGAGGATCACGGACAGCATCGGAGGATCACGGACAGCATCGGAGGATCACGGGCAGCATCGGAGGATCACGGGCAGCATCGGAATGGGGGAATGCAGAGGCACAGCAGTCTTTACTCCCCAGGGGACACAGACCGCAGTATGCAGCGGCTCCCAGGGAGGAGAAAGGTGGAGCAGAGCGGCGGCAGCAAATAATCAAAAAGCATCTAATCGATAGTGAGAAACATTGACAACCAACCATTCTCATTATCGATTAAATCGATTAGTTGTTGCAGCCCTAAACAATACTTTTAATTAGGGGACAATTGGTGGTTAAGGACATATCTTTTGCAAGATACAAAGGATTTAGAAAAGATAATTCAAGCTATGTTCATAGTTTATAACAGGCAGAAGGATGAACAAAGAATGATTGCATCATGGACAAAAAAACTAAAGTAATGGCAGTATGGGAAATAAAAGCATCTGTAAAGCAAACTAAATCATATCAACCAATAGCATTTTCAAATTAACGCACGATGTTGACACATCTGGCCACAATAGAGAGGAATATTAGAGCTGCAGCTAACGATTATTTTCAAAATCGATTAGTTAGCCGATTATTGAGTTCGATTAATCGGTTAATCGGATAAAATAAAAAATTTTAAATGGCTCTAGTGATGGGACTACTAGTTTGTATTGAGATTGCAGTCCATCACAGGAGCAAGGTTGGAGCGGTGAAAGTAAAAAAAAAGTGTGGTGTACAATATAGTGAAATGAAAAGTATAACATTATACAGCAATGAATGCAGAATGGCACCGGCTATAGAGGACTACAAAACCCAGCAATTGTACATTATAGCTGGTGGTATTCTAGTCCTGGTATACTATTGCTGGGTTTTCTAGTCCTCTATAACTAGTGGTATTCGGCATTGCACCACTGTATAATGTATTATTGCTGGGTTTTGTAGTCCTCCATAGCTGGTGGTATTCCGCATTGCGCTGTATAATGTATTATTGCTGGGATTTGTAGTCCTCTATACAGCGCAATGCAGAAAACCACCAGCTATATTGAAATACAACAAATCCCAGCAATACATTATACATACAGTGTATGATGTATTGCTGGTATTTGTAGTCCTCTATAGCTGATGGTATAATATACAGCACAATGTACCATCAGCTATAGAGGAATACAAATCCCAGCAATACATTATAGAGCACCATGTGGGGGAAAGTGCAGGCTTACCTGAGCAGTCTTCCAGCAACTTGCTTCTGAGATCGGTCCTGTCTATCGGCGGCTGTCATCCCACCACACCTGCTCCTCCTTACTTCTCCCCGGGTCCCTGTGCCGATCGTGGATGTGGGCGGGCAGTGAGAAGGTGCAGCGTGTGGATCGTGGATGCGGGACGGTCTGGCAGCAGCGAGCATGAGGTGGGGAGGAGGTGCGGCGCGCAGCGTGTGTGGAGCTGTGAACAGGGCCAACTAATTGGAAGCCGATTAATCGATGATTGAAAAAGTTGACAACTTTTTCAATAATCGATTATAATCGATTATGTCGATTAGTTGTTGCAGCCCTAAGGAATATAAAAAAATCTGTTAGCCAAAAGTAAAGGTTGCTAAATGGGTGTATTAAAATTAATTTTTAAAGCCCATCTCTGGGAATATCAATTGGCCTCCCACCTCTCCAAAACTTTTTTGTTTTGCATTCGGCCATCCGTGTCCCACACCAGCTGTTTCTGGATGTAAAATGGATGGTCCCCTTTTGATGACATCACCCTCTTCTGGATCCTGAAAGGACCCTTCCCCTGGACAGTCAATATGAAGTGTCCACATCAAGTAGGCAGTGATGTGGACACTCAAAGAAGGTCCCTGTACAGAGAAGATAGGAGACTCCGGACCGGAATGTCACGTGACGGCTGATTTAGGCAAGAAAAGGGGACATTTTAATTTTTCTGCTATACAAGTGATTAGTAAATTTTTACTCTATAACCTTTTAAAGCACAACTCTGACACTCCCCAACTAAACTACTGTAAGTATCTCTCAGTAATGTTTATAGGATATTCTGCAGCTTTTGCTATCTAATTACTGACAAATCTGTCTTAAAAAAATCACTTTTACAACAGCTACCGCCATTTTTAGGTTAGGCTAATCTTAAGATTCACACAGCCGCACAGGGCTATACACCGCCCAGGTCGGCATATTTATGTGGCGAGTATGGTCCTGTATTTAAATACAGCCACAGTTGCCGCTGTGCAATGCAAAGCAATGACACGCTGAATGGGTTCGAAGCTGTTTGCATGTTATCGCAAATGGAACAAATTCATGCGGTTAGCGACGGGAGCAGCTCTGGACGAAAATAGTCTGCGTACAGAGCCACTCCTCTGTCCTTAGCCGCATGTAATTGCCCCTACATGCAAACAGTGACAGCCTGTCATTGATTTGTACAAGTGGCCGAAGCTGAACACACACACACACGTGGCTGTACCCGCTGCAGACTCGCTCGTGTGAATGAGCGCTAATTGTAAGTTAAAAAGGACGCAAGAGTGTCAACTGGAATTGCTGAGACATGGATGAGATTAGGCGAAAATTACACAGCTATGCAAATAAATTTAAATTATTACTTGTAGTAATGTCATGAAGAAGGTGCTGTTTGACTAAACACAAACTGTTATTGAGACATTTGTAAAACATTTTTTATCCTGGGAAAAAAAGTTTGGTTTTAGAAAAAGATATTGTATTAAAATAGCTGCCATTTTTCCTTTCATTTACAGTATTTATATTTCAACAGTGAACAAAATACTTCCCATTTAGCATTATATTTAATGCCTCTAAAATAAAACACAGAACTCTAATTTTAATTTGCAGACATAAACCAGAGAGCAGCCTGTCCTCAAACAATTTTAATAACCTATTAAATTGCAACTTTGATTCATTTTATAACCAGGATCCTTTGGGATCCATTTTTATCAAGATAAAAGACAGATTTTTTAAATACTTTAAAGAGATAAATAGCATCATTAATCTGCAACATTTCTTTTCTATTATCTCAGAAAATGAGGAGTTATTTTATTTCGATCTTTAGGTAATTAGCCTCCACTTGCTGGGCAGAAAACGTCTGTGTTGTAAAAATTAAATGTGTGTCATTAAGTGGAATTTACTATAATGTCATTTATCTTTATATAGTTCATCAGTGACTGCAATGGGCCTGGGGATGCATCAGCTTTTGCAAAGGAAGCATTAAAACAAATTGAAAAACAGAATAATCCCAGACCCACTTCAACACAGGCAAGGCCATTTGGGTAATTAAATAGTGGTATTTAAAGTTTTAATTTAGATTCCCTCTAAATTCATCACCAGGCAAATGGGGTGTTCATGTTCACAACGATTTGTAATGGAAAAAAAAAGGTTTTCTAAGAAAAGCATTTTAATTAATGGCAAAGACTGTACAATTTTCCAATTTATCAGTGGGCACATATGCACCTTCTAGCACCTGATTTCTATGACAATTTGCAGATAGTGTATTATTTAATTATTTTTAATCTAGTCATTCCCCTGGAAAACAGGAAAATGAAAAAAGGACATTTCACCTACCTACTTTACACTCAGCACCCAAACTGAAATAAAATTACAGACACTAAACGAAAACATATTTATGCGGACAATACATACATTTAATGCAGCATGCACATTGCAAATAAAGTTATCAAATTTAAAACATCTTCAAGAAAGAAGTTGTCTGCATTCACTTTCATTGTAAACAGATATTGTCCCCATTTACAAAACAGAGCAAGTGCTCCGGGCAATATTTTAAAAGATCACATCCCGATATAAAATAAAACAGATCGTAGATGAAGACCAATAAACTAACTTAATTCCGTTGGCCCTAGAACTGATTTTTTTAAAAAAATCAAAAATCAGCTTTATTGCATAAAGAAAAACAGGGTACAAGGTACAAGGGTACATAGAGGCATAGCCCCAAGAGCGCGATTACATTATCTGCAGACATGAGAGGTATAGGGTGAACGTCGGTCACAGTGAAGTTATCATGACATCACATAGCAGAGCTGCTCAGTTCCAATAGTACGTCCGACACATATCTACCATAGGCACCTCTGGTGTATCTACTGCAATCTATATGACATTTAAAAGCATGCGCCATGTGTAACGTGAGCTTGGTATGGTGTATAGCAAGAGAGCAACACTCAAGGCTAGAGCACTCCATCTCTTGTATGTGTCAGTTGTATCGCATATGTGGTTTCATGTGAACAAGAGGCCTGCCGTGCTCAGTATCTAAAGGAACAGGAGGGGGAAGGGGGGATGGTAAAGGAGGGAGCATGGGAATAGAAGTAGATTAGAAGAAGAGCAGCAGGGGTGGGAGTTCAGATAGGCCGGGTGGAGCACAATAGTGCGGCAAACATGTGGGGTCGGTGTCCCCATTTGGGTTCTGGGGGGTACTAAGGTCATAACTTGTTGGTAGGCATCTGAACCCTGAAACGCGGTCCAGGGCCTCCAGGTGGATCTGAAGAGTTCCTCAGTGTTCCGTATCGAAGAAGTCAGGTCTTCCATGAGACACATCTCATCAATCTTGGAGAACCACATCTTGAGGGTTGGGCAGCAAGACTGCTTCCACAACAGAGGTATGCAGGAGCGGGCCGCATTCAGGAGATGTCGAGACAAGGACCGCTTGTACTTCCCAGTGGACATATGGGTCAGATGTAGCAAGCAGGCAGCAGGGTTGTCCGCCAAGTCCACCATTACCAGGTCCTTCATGGTGGCAATCACCCCCCTCCAGAACGAGGTCAGCTGAGGGCAGGACCAAAATATGTGTAGCATCGTGCCCGGAGCACTCTGGCTTCTCCAGCATGTGGATGGGACCTGGGGATATATGGCATGAAGGACTGTGGGAACTCTGTACCACCGGGAAACTATTTTGTATCCCAGTTCTTGTGTCTTGGAGGCCATAGAAGTGTGGTGGGCCAAATGTAGTATGCGGTCTTTTGGGGCCGATGTGAAGGTGATGTTCAAGTCTCTCTCCCATTTGGCCACAAATTCCGGGTATGAGTCTGGGGGAGGGGAGATCAGTGAGGAGTACAGAAGGGATATGGCATGGCGGGTGGGCATCTCATCCTTACAAACCCGTTCGAAGGGGTCATCAACCCGGTTATCTGCTGGTGTCGGGGTATAGAGAGTAGGATGTGTCGCAGTTGAGTAGCACCCCATAGATCAAGAGGGGGGTCTGTCAAGTCTCTAAGTTCTCCCACTGATAGCCACCGGCCGGCAAGATGTAGGTCGCACAGCCTAAACTTATTGTAAGCCCCCCTAGAACTGATTTAACCTTTAGGCCTCATTCACACTGGAATGGGCCGGCACGTACAGCTCCGTGCTGCGTGCAGGGCCGTATCAAGCAGTTCCCCAGAAGCACAGGTGCTACGTGTGATTAGTACGCAGCCCCTGGCCTTCTCTATGGGACTAAGCGACCGTACGCCCCCCTGCGCTCACCCGCCCTGCACGTCCGTGCGGGTGCGGATGAGCGTACTCATATGCTGATAGGATGGATCCTGTCTGTGTTCGAGCCAGGAAACACACAGCCTTATTATAATAATGTGATGAGTATTTCATTTATGTTCTTAGGTTTAGATGCACTTTAACACCTTTTGTAAGGTTATTATAAACCTTCTTTTACAGGGTGGGTATCCTTTTTTAACACAGTGACAGGGTTACTTTAATGACCACATATAGTGATATGGAAGCCAGGCGTAACCACGCAAGCTGCATTTTCAGAAACAAGCCATCAATGCAGCCTTCATATTTTTATTGAATTCCCAACAGTTCACCAGCTACATTTCTTTATCTCATGTTAGAATATTTTCATGCTACACTGCGACAAACTGATCACCTCATTTAAAGAGACTCTATCATAAGGGTGGGAAAGGGGGACCAGACTGCGATCACCTAGTAGGTACCTGTAGCCACCTCCCAAATCATCTTGCCTGGCAGGGAAAGCTCAGACAGGGGTAGTGTTGGAGATTGCTGCTAAGCCCCATTCCCATATAATTCTACAGAGCCATTACAGCAATGGTCAGCCTCACTGGCTCATAGGAATGTGCAGGTTAGAAGGGGTGAGCAAACTTAAGCACCACTGGGAAATAAAGCCATATCTGTCAAAATGGCCTGAGATTCAGGAGTGACAGGAAGGATTAAGAGGCTACTGCAGGCAACTCTAACAGGGCTATTCACAAAAGGGTGATTTTGGAGAAGGCAGGAGAAGTGAACAATCTAGGACAACGTAGCTGAACTGGAAAGTGAGCCGAATTGGAGAATTCTTCCAAATCAGCTATGTTGGTTCTAGAATTTTGTTCACTTCTCCTGCCTTCTCCACTCTTCACCCTTTTGTGAATAGACCTGTAATGCTTGGAAACACAGTTCCTTTAATTCCTACACAGCCCATCACTTCAATGCAACTAATAGACCATACATTGAAACACGCACCATTTCATATTTTTGATACAGTTGCAAGAGAAATACAGTTAATGACACAAAATAATCTCTCACAAATGGTTTTCATTTGTGTATTTTAGCAGTTTGCCTGAAATTCAGCCTTAAAGTGACACTAAACTCAGGAATTATACGGCGTTATATAGTACAGAGTTATATAGTACATTAAACACCCCGTATAATGTATTATTGCTGGGAGTTGTTGTTCCTCTATAGCTGCTGGTATTCTGCAGTGTGCCGCTGTATAATGTATTATTGCTGGAATTTGTTGTTCCTCTATAACTGGTCAGCGGTATTCTGCATTGCGCAGTATAATCATTATACAGCGCAATGCAGAATACCACCAGCTATAGAGGACTACAATTCCCAGCAATAATACATTATATACAGCGCAATGGAGAATAACACCAGCAATAGAGGAATACATCAGATCCCAGCAATAATACATTATATACAGCGCAATGCAGAATACCAGCAGCTACAGAGGACTACAAATCCCAGCAATAGTACATTATAGTAGAATGTACTATTGCTGGCATTTGTTGTATTCCTATATAGCTGCTGGTATTCTGCATTGCGCCATATAATCATTACACAGCGCACTGAAGAATAACACCAGCTACAGAGGACTACAAATCCCAGCAATAATAAATTATACAGCGCAATGCAGAATAACGCCAGCTACAGAGGACTACAAATCCCAGCAATAGTACATTATAGTATAATGTACTATTGCTGCGATTTGCTGTATTCCTCTAAAGCTGCTGGTATTTTGCATTGCGCCGCTGTATAATGTACTATGATTGCACACCACACTTTTTTTTACTTCCACCGCTCCAAGCTTGCTCCCGTGATACCAACTAGTAGTCCATCACTTTTTTATCCGATTAATCGAACTTAATAAATCGGCTAACTAATCGATTTTGAAAATAATCGTTAGCTGCAGCCCTAGTGAAAGCATCTATATATTTACACATGATCCCACAAACATTCATGTGCTGGTGAACCTGTTCCTTGTCTGATTGCTATGCTTTTTATTTTTTTATATCTATATAATATTTGAAACCGTATCGGCATCTTTAGCACATTAAACATTCTTGTCAGATTTTACTACAGGTTTCTGAGACTTGATCACATTCAAGGAAGTGAAACTGGCATGTGGTTTGCTGTTATTATTGCCCTCTCAAGCATTAGGACCACAGTGTCTGTCAAGACTTGAGATAAGGAGCCTTTTCCAGGACATAAATTCTCCTAAGGATTATAAACAGATACCATCTGCAGGTTCACCATACACTAAAACAGAAATACACCTCACGCATAGCTCATATGTATTTTCACCTGGTAATCATGCAAATAACACACTTTCTGTGCCTTCAAGGCTACACTAATGTCTCTATTGTATCTATGGAAAGAGCCATTAGTGTCAAACAGGCTGGATTTCAAATCTGTCTGCCTTTGTTCATCTCCATTACATGATGAATGTGATGGGGATTAGTAGCTTACACAAGAAAAATTGCTGAAAATATTTTTAGTCTAAAAGATGAAAACTAATGAAGCCACCACATCTAAGGAATGAAATAGAATACAATTTTGACCCTTTAATACACAGTGCTTCCTCATTCCGATAAAGTCAATCAAGACAAGCAAGGGTTAACAATTACTGAATAGCACTCTAGTGTTTTCTATGAGACTTGTTTGGATAGATGGAATGAAATGAAATGTAGAACCCCCTCATAATGGCAGCAGCAAAATCTCTCAATATGTGAAGGGTCCTTATAGTGTCCACTGCATGTTGCCGTGCCTCCATTTATCTGTTCAGCATTACTTCCTGTCAAACTGGCAAGATGAGAACTCTTGATGTAAACAAGTGCACTATTTATTCATAGCATACTGATGCAAAGAGCACAGCTAACGACATTACACAAATGTTGCTTTCTGGATAATCGGGACCATCGAGGGGCAGAGCGGCAGAAGAGGACAAAGATCCAGCATGTCATCTGACCAGCCTGCAGAAATCTAAAAAAGGTATATATATATATATAGTTTACATACACACACACACATACCGGGTGCCCTCCAAAGGGGGGGGGCACATAGTTGGGATTCACGGTACCTAATTCCACCTGCTAGTCAAGTTAGTGTATTTCCTGGCACCTCCATAACCAGAAGTGCTGGGAATTTACAGATGGTTCCAAGGGAGCAAAAGGAAGAAGGTGGTGAAGGCATGTATCACAGGTAAAGTCTGGAATTCCTATCGCCTGACGCCCCAGACATGCAGCTCCAGGCAGGTAGGGTTTTTTTTCTACATTTAGCCCTGCTTCGGGCTAAATGTAGTAATGTAATGTAATAATAAATAAAAATTAGGGCTGCGGAAATTAACGATTAATTCCTCGATTAATCGTTAATTTTTTTGATCGATTAAAATTCTTTTGATCGGTACTCACCTCTCCACCGGCTTCCGGGAGTTCCGGTGACGTCAATGTCCTCCCCCCTTCCCCAAGTGGCTCCGTCGGCTAACGAAGGGAAGGGGGAGGAGTCCGGTAACGTCACGGACATCGACGTCACCAGACTCCTCACCCTTCCCTAGCCATTGATTTCTTGCAATATCAATTTTATTGGTCACAGTAAGGTCCTTGTGCGCGCGCGCGCGCACACACACACACACACACACACACACTAGACCTGACTACGTTATTGCAAACTATTATTTAACCCCTTCGTGACTGACGACGTACAGTGTACGTCGCCAGCATCGGGGCTGTTTTTAAGGTTAGCAATACTTATTGTGAGATCACATCCAATCAATCATGGGGGGGGATTAGTGAATGCAAGAGATGAGAGACAAACATCATATGCCTGATCTCAAACATGCACCACACAACATTAAAGTCATCTTTGTTTTCCCTATAATCTCACAGGTTCTTGCAGTTTAGAAAATAGATCTCCCTGGAAGGCACTGGTGATGTAACTTTCCCAGCGGGAACCGGTAAGACCCTGGCTACATCAGCAATGCCTCACTAGACCAGGAGGGGAAATCCTGGTTCAGCATTGGCCTACAGGTGAAATTCGAATAATTAGAATATCGTGCAAAAGTAATTGCAGTAAGTGCTGCAAAAGGGGCCCAAACCAAGTACTGAGTACATATGCATGCTTGTACTTTTCAGAGATCCGATATTGTTCTATGTACAATCCTTGTTTTATTGATAGCATGTAATAATCTACTTTTTTGAGGTTGTGGATTTGGGGTTCTTGGGGTTTTCATGAGCTGTAAGCCATAATCATCACAATTATGACAAATCACGGCTTGAATTATCTTGCTTTGCATGTAATGAGTCTTTGGATTAGTGTGATCCTAGTTCATTTTATTACTTCAATGCTGTGCTGTATGTGTAGTTGGATCTGTATGTGCATTATAATTAATCGAAATTAATCGATTAAGCGATTAAAAAAAAAATCGATTAATCGAACACGAAAATTTTAAATCAGTACCAGCCCTAATAAAAATAAAAAAAATAAGATGAATAAAAATGTAAACCAACCTTGCAATCTGAATGCACATAAACGAACACATTGGACATTGTGTGTCTGAGTGCTGCCCCCATTCCACTGTGTGCCACATTGTGGTACACGGGCAGCAGCACTCTCTATGTGCATTAAATGGTAAGTACCCGCTCAAATCTGACCCCCTCTCCCACCCCACCCCCCGCTATATTTACCTCCACTGGTACAGGTATACTATCTGTACCCTAGACTGCAGTCCAGCGCAGTCCTGCACTGTGGATTTTGAATTTTGGTTAGCTCGATCACGTCACTGCACTGACCAATGAGAAGCGCTTCTTAGCATGGTCAAATACGGTTTGGGTTAAGGTTATTTTTTAGTTTTACAAGTGGATTGTCATGACGAACAAGTAGATTGGGCCCCTGCTTTCGTCCTTGGACAAGTAGTTTTTGTTTTAAATTTCCATACCCCTTAGATATCTGTATATTTTATAAGGGGAACAAGATTTCCTTATGCAAAACAACTAAAATAATAAATAGATAGATAGATAGATAGATAGATAGATAGATATACACACACACACAGCATATAGCAGAATTCAAATAACAGGTGCTTTAAGCACAGGTGAGTATATTTATGAGATGCAAAGGAGTCAAGCTCATTTATTTGTTCGCTTTTAAATTCTTTTGTTACTTAATCTGGTCTCAGCTGATACCCAATTAAAAGGGAATTGTGCAACTAATTAGCGGAGTATTGTACATCACTGGCAAGCAAAACAGAATTTAAGAGTGGCTGAGCAGGAGGAACATGGTCTGAGGACTCAAATCCCATTTTGGTGTTTGGCAATCATGAGTTCAATATTCTGTTAATTGGGTGAACCATAACCTTTTAATTGGGTTTCAGCTGAGACACTGTGGTAAGGGGGGAGAAATACATGGATTTAGGTGAGGAAACTAAAACAAATGGCAGAAAATGAACAAGTTCTTACTAGCTACAGAAATCTCTCACACACACACTTCATGATTTACATGTGTAATGTTAACTATGTACTCATTCCATTATTTAACCCTTAAGGCTACAACTGAATAAAGTTTGCTGATGTGCTGCAGTCCAAGTGGAAATAACCAACTAAAAATAGGTATAGTTTATATTTTTTACTTATTATTGCAAATGAAAGTATTTAAAATAATCGTTTTTATTTAAAACAAAAGAAAAAAAAAGTACAACATATATAGAGGACATTGTGAGTAGAGCATGAGAAGAAGTAATATTTCCAAAAAGCATAATTAGTTACAATCAGGCACATACAGTTTGTTGAAGCATATACTGTAGAGCAAATTGATGTGACACTTTTCTAGAGCGTGGGTAACCAACAACCTATTCATGCCTGTATCATGGTCCCTTGCACTGTTAAAGGAGCAGGGTAAGGGACAAGAAGAGGTGAGAGAGGGGAAAAAAGGAGGGGAGGGGGGGGGAGCAGTGTGACAACTCCACACCTGTCAGTACATAGAATGACTGAGTTCTCACAACAGAAGACAAAGTACAATGCTCTTCCAATTAGTCAGGGGCTAGCAAATAATAACGTTCCAGTTGAACCTCCAAGTTTAAAGGACTCTGGGCAAATAAAATTACCCACTGACAGAATCTTTAGCATCCGACTCTTATGGGAATGTCAATGCAGTCCTGCTGTGCGCTGTAGTTCCATCTGCTGGCTGCTAAGTCAATTCCTTTAAGGTTGCAGAAAGACAGTGATTCCTTTGCATAGGTCTGACACTCCCTCTGCGGAGTAAGAGCTAAAGCATGGCTTTTGCTGATTGAGGAACTATAAGTCTAACTCAGTAGAAGGCGTGCCCGACCTCTACAATTATATCACCGACTCCAAACAGAGGGCAAGGGTCTTTCCCTGCAGCTGCTGGCAGGGGACAGACCTCTCTACACAGGCTGTGGCTGCTTTAGAAATAAAACAAAGACAATAAACATTTGCTGTGATGCACGTGGATTGTATTTGGCTGATTTAAAGAACTCCGGGCAAATAAAATCTTAACCTTTGCAGTGGGGATACCCCTGCACTGCAAGGGTTAAGTGCTGTGTTTTGTTTTTTTAGGGAGCTAAAATAACTATACTCACCTGAACTACAATCCCAGCTGGGATTCAAACAGAGACATAATGAAGGTGTAGTATTCAAAATGATAGTATTGTTAATCAAAATAATGATAAAGAATATAAAGATCGCACTAAAATGACAACCTTATTCAAAACAATAAAAATTATAACAATATTTCTATTTGCAATAAAAGAATGATACCAAATATATCAGAAAAAAACAAAGGAGAGAGCGCTACTACCTAGAGAAAA
>NW_017306356.1:1260819-1341813 GCF_000935625.1 Nanorana parkeri | reverse complement strand
GGAGAATATTATAAAAAATAGTTAATGTTAAAATCAACATTAATATTAAAATTAATATTAAAATTTAAAATTTAATTGAAATCAAATGCCTGTTTGCGCATGGGCGAACGCGCCTGTGTATGTGTATCAGGTATATGAATGCACTCTTACGGAAAGCACTGGGAATGCAGCAGACAGTTCGAATAATTAAGTGCCGTGGTATATGACACATGAAAAGGGTGACACTACACAATCTATAATATAGTGTGAATCTCTTTCCTCGTTAAGGCCGACTGGTGAAAGGGAGTTTAATTTGTAAATCCAGAACGTCTCCCTTTTACATAGAGAGTGAAACCGTTCCGATGGTGATAAGTGGATAGAGATATGCTCAATGGCAAAAACATGGAGATCCTGGATATTTTTGTGGTGTTTCAAGGTAAAATGTCGGGGGACACTTTGATCCAGATCCCCTTTCTGAATTAAATGTCTGTGGTCACCGATTCTAGCTCGTAATGGGCGTATAGTGCGGCCCACATATACGAGTCCGCAGGGGCAAGTCAGTCCGTAAACCACGTGGTCGTGGGGGCATGTGATGAATTGTTTGATATGGTATGATTTCTTGAGGTGGTCAGATAATTTAGTTTGACCGTGTTGGATAAATTGGCAAGTTAGGCACCTCGGTTTTTTACATTGAAAGATTCCTACCCTGTTGTCAAATAAAGAATTCTTTGATGTAATGTCTGGTCCTTGGGTTAGACGACTGGGTCCTATCCTATTTTTCACGTTCCTTGACTTTCTAAAATTGATGGTGGCTTTGGGGGGTAGGATTGGACCTAATCTGGGATCCTTTTTTAATATATGCCAGTTTTTATTAATGACATTTTGAATGGCTTTGAAACTATTGTTATACGTGGTGATGAACCTAATGTTGTTGCTGTCAGTGGTGTCTTTTCTGTGGAATGATCCTAGCCCCTGGCCTGCGGTTTGGTAGGTTGAAAATGCCTCCATAATAAGGTCTTCGGGGTACTGCTTGTCTCTAAATTTATCTACAAGAAGTTGGCTAGAAGCGGTGTAATCGATATTGCGGGTGCAGTTTCTCTTGAGTCTGCAAAATTGACTTTTTGGGATGTTTCTCTTCCAACGGGGATGGTGGCAGCTGTTGTAATGTAAATAAGAATTGCCACCCATGGGTTTGACGTGGTTGCTAGTGATAATGGTATGATCTGTGAAGGAAAGCTCGAGATCGAGTTTGGCCTTATTAATCTCGTGTGTGAATTTCAACCCAAAGTTATTATTGTTACAGTGTTCCAAAAACTGAGAGACGCTATCTGGTGGACCGTCCCAAATAATGAGGACGTCGTCAATATAGCGCCCATAAAACACCAGTTTATCTGTGTGGGGGTTGTTCTTCAAGATATGCAGGGCCTCCCAGTGTCCCATTGTCAAATTCGCATAACTCGGTGCGTAGTTGGCACCCATGGCCGTCCCTTGTATCTGTAGGTAGAATTTATCTAAAAAGGAAAAATAATTGTGAGTAAGTGTAAATTCAGTTGATTCTAAAATGAACTGGGCCTGGTGGTGGTTGACTGAGGACTGGGATAGAAAAAATTGTAGAGCTTGTAGGCCCACTCTGTGGGGAATGGAGGTGTATAAGGAACTGACGTCCAGAGACACCCAACAGTAGGCGGGATCCCATTTGTAAGCCGATAGGGTGTTGATGAGGTGTCCGGAGTCCTTGATGTAAGAAGGAAGTGTTTCAACCATCGGTTGCAAAAATTGATCGATATATATGGAAAGTCCGCTGGTGAGACTGCTGGTGCTGGCAATAATTGGACGTCCTGGGGGTTGTTGACTATCCTTGTGCACCTTGGGTAGATGGTAGAAATATGGGGTGCTTGGGAAGTTGGGATGCAAAAAGGCTTTTTCTTTTTTGTTGATGATCTCTTTGGCAAAGGCTGCAGAGGTTAGAACCTCGAGTTCTCTGGAGAAGGAAGGTAAGGGATCCGCTGGGAGTGAGATGTAAGTGGTGGTGTCAGACAGTAGTCTGAGTGCTTCTTTCGTATATGTGGGACGGTCTTGAATCACAATTCCTCCCCCCTTATCTGCTTGTTTAATAACGATGTTGCGATTGGACTCAAGATCCTTAAGGGCTTTATTTTCCTGGGGGGTGAGGTTGGGATGGTGTTTTGCGTTGCTGCACACTTGTAAGAGATCGGCATACACCACATGATAAAATGTGTCAATGAAGGAACCTTTGGAGTGTGCTGGAAAAAAGGTTGATTTGGGTCTCAAGTTGGTGTGGATGATAGCAGGATTGACCAAAGCTTCCAAATCAGGCTCAAAAGTGGAGTTGAGATCCATAAGCTCGTACAAGGTGTTGAGGATACCAAATATATCAGTAAGCTGTGTATGGTAAAATATATATAAAAAGGCAAAAACAGCATGTGCAAAAGACCTGTGAAATCCCCAAATTATTTATATAAAACATATCTGGATATAAATGTAGGGCTATAAAAAAATGAATAGGTGTCATACAATAATATTATAACCAAATATAAAAGTAAAAAAGTAAAATACATGGGTTATGTATTTAAAGTAATAATAATAGTAATAAAGATAAATAAGTGTGACAATTTTTTCTGCAAATAATATCATGTAAATAACTTACTATCACTGGGTCAGCTGAAAAAGACTATATTGTGCTAATAACAACACTAATTACAAATGATGTTCCAAATTTCAAGCTTTAGAGTCAACAAGTAGTGCATACTGAATGTTACTATTGTCTAACTGAATAATCCTAACAAATGTATTATAAATCTGTTCCTTGTTGCTGCAAACATAATAAATGACATGTCCTAAAGTAGGAAAAATGTAGACCACTCAGTGATTTTCTCCTTCAAAAACATGGAAAGGTGCAAGTAAATGTAAAATACTTAGCCCTCACTTATTTTTTTAATATTGCACATCTTTAATGCATAAGTGAGCTAGACCAAATTTAAAACTTTGCCATTATATTATTTGTTAAATTCTACTTAATAAGAAATTTATCTTGGCCATATTTTGCTAGCTTAAAGATACGAATCATACCTGATCATATCATATTAAATTCTGATTCCTTTTAGGCCTTTTATTTAATCACTTTTGTCAAATTAAACCTGAACCAAGGCCGAATGTCTAGTATTTCTTTAATAGAAGGTACCAAATTTAGAGAACTATCAAAATTGCTTATATCCATGGGCTCTGGGGGAAAAAAAGTTACACATGGATGAATATTTAGTGTCAGTTTACATAGTTATAAGGTACTAAATAAGTAATAAACTACATAGTAATGTAACCATTTGACACAGTTAATAGGATTTTAAATGACCAAATCAGGCTAAAAAGTGCTTGGAACAGAAAACAAAATATGATTTACAAATAAAAAGAAAATGTGAATGCTACAATTACAAAAAACAGATATATAGTATATCAAGCTAGTGTACACAGGCGTTTGAGGTGCATTTGTTG
The DNA here is from genome assembly GCF_000935625.1 of Nanorana parkeri. Classification (NCBI taxonomy): domain Eukaryota; kingdom Metazoa; phylum Chordata; class Amphibia; order Anura; family Dicroglossidae; genus Nanorana; species Nanorana parkeri. The sequence goes on along the minus strand of NW_017306356.1, from coordinate 1,338,324 downwards.
TTCACTTATCACACCTTTTTGCTATGTATTTTAATTGAAATTTACGGCTGATTGAAATCAGAGCAGAAATGGATCACAGCCTAAAGGTGCCCATACACCTGCCGATTATCGTACGAGGACCCGGGACCACAGCAAAGTAGTTCAGGATGATGAGCTGTGTCAGCTGTCACAACCTGAACTGTACAGAAGATAGAGCACAGCATTATGCTTTATCTTCTGCATTGGATGGCAGGCTTATAAAAGGGAACTGTCACCTCTGAATGATATCAGATAGGGGATTCTTAGTCCCTGGGTGATATCAATAAGCTTAAGTGAAAACATATTTTAAAAAGTGATAAAAAAACCAAAATAAAAAAAATAAAAACAAAATCATAAAAAGATTTTTAAAAATACAAAATAAGATTTTAAAAAGTAAAAAAAAAAGTGATAAAAAAGGTTTTAAAAAATAGAAAATAATAAAATAAAAGTGCTAAACAAAAAAGGTAAAAGAATATTAAAATAAATACAAATGAAAAGAAAAAGAAACCCGCCATCTGCGTGCGAATAAATGCATGCATAGGGCATTGTGTCTGAATGAGTAAAATAATTTTTTGTATCAGGACAGGTATAATCATGGATTGAGTTACAGTTCTTCATAATTATAAAGAAACTGCCCTAAAATCATTAGTCTGTATTGTTTTAGAAAAAATGTCACAGGTCCCTTTAAGAAAAAGTATCGGTAATTGGCAACTACCTGATGAAAAGTACTTGTACTTGTACTTGGACTTGAGAAAATGGTATCGGGACATCCCTTAAATTATATCTAGCAAAAAGATTAATTGAATTTCCCATCGTTCATCACCTATGATTAATTTCATTTATTAAAAATGAAGATGAAGACAAGCGGAGTTTAGAAACTCAGGTTTTAGGAAAAGATAAGCCACAAAAATTTCTCTGAGCATCATTTGGATTAACGATGACTTATAGGAAACATTAAAAAAAAAAAAAAGCTATCGTTACAGCAGCAGTTGACAGTCTCCTATCAACAAATGTAATGGGAAAATGATTGGATCAAAAAGGGGAAATCTACCAAACTGGATCATTAAAGAAAATGAATGTACATATAACCAGCATATTGTCATCTTACAAATTGCCCCAGAGATGGTATTTTCCTCAGTTCTCCTATCCAAACACAGAAGCGCAGATGTTTCTATTCATGCATCTCCATCATTGGCTGGCATAAAGCATTTTCCCCAGCAGTGCCCTCCTTGTGCTTAGATGCTGCACTGAAGAAGATCAAAGTAAAATGCAAGAGCACGCAAGACAGGAAGTTATAACACTACTTGCCCAATCCAAATTTTATAGAGCACAATGCTTTTTTTTAAGCAGCAATATGGCCGTGCATTAGGCTACACCAATAATTTATACATTTTGAATAATTATACTGTACCTGTATATTGTGACATTTTAGTAACTTATTCATGCAGACTTGTAAAGAAACAGAATGGTTCACTTTAACTTGGAGACAATTCCAAAACAGAAGGGTCAGTTGACAAGGAATAACATAAAGGCTTCTTACAGTTTTAGAATGCTTTTAGTTAATAGATGGACTTTTAAAACAAACATGTTTAGCTGTTAACAATAAATACAACAACCTACGGTATATATCAACACTTCTATATAATACTAAAATGCACCTCATCTAAAATATACAGGTTTTAGGATAGTGGCAAACAATATGCGTTAAAGATTAAAGACCTCAAAAGGCAGTGCCCATTTCAGTTATTTTATTTTATAGCTACCAAAAAGGGAAAAAAAATCCCTCAGACACACAAAGGACCAATCCAATTCATTGGAATGATGCTACATGTATGAATGAATACTTCAATGTGTGGTTGTATACTTAGAGTATTTGAAGAATACTGCCAAATTGTATGCAGTGGCTACAAGTTACACAGAAGCTTGCTAGCAAAAGACACAGTTAAATAGGGCTCCCCATGACTAAATGGATTTAGTTTTCAGACAGACTCAATTACCCCCAGCCCTTTGCCTCCATTGAAAGGTTAAATAAGCATCCAAATCTCATTTTGAGCAAACGCACTTCTAATCGAGGTATAATCCTCTGCGTTGAAGTTTACTTTCTTGAATAATCTTCAACTTAAGATATAACGGAGCAGGAAACATGGAAATTATGTTTTAAAAACAGTGTTCAAGGTGACATGTATTGTCACAGTGGGGCAGTTCCCATGCCAGTTTTATATGCAGATGTCTCTCTCTTTTTCCTGTCTGCAAATGGCAAGTCCAAGACATCTTTGGAAAGAGAAAAATCACTGTTTTTGTCAGGAGGTAACAAGTAAATGGGTGTTTACTGTAAGACACAGATTATGATGAGATAAAAATTGAAAACTGGTTTAGATGGTTGGAAATACAAAAAACTAAATCTAAAACTGAATCTGTTGTGACGTTCAAGCTTACATATCACTCTAAAACGCATGTGCCCTTAATGTAATTTAGACATTAGAAAATGTCTTTCTGGTTACCTTTAAATATTTAGGGGGAATTTAGAGAGCAAAAGCATTACCGGACCTCAAAGAGAAAGCTGGAGCGCAAACTTCAGTTCCCAAATGAGACTGCAGGTGCAGAGATTTCCAACTTAAATTTGCTTTACATAATGCAATTTTATTTTTTACTATATTAAGGAAAAATTATTGAAAATTTTGGGGAAAAAAAGTAATTTTGTCATTATATTAGGAAACAATGATTATTACCCATATTTTCGGTAAAATATAAAAAAGACGGGGTCACGTCGGGTAAATAGACACCAAACATGTCAAGCTTGAAAATTGCGCGCACAGGTGAAATCGCAAAAAAAATACCATACCCAAAATTGACCATAGGCGACACTTTAAAGCTTTTACCGCTCATCATTTTAGTGTTATCGGTGGTTGATGGCCCGAGAATTATTGCTCTCATTCCGACGCTCGTCGACACAAGAATGCGGAAGTGATGTAATATACATCACTTCCGCATTCTGACAGCGGAGAGGGGACCGGAGGGAGTTTGTGTACTGATCTCCCTCTGATCCCCTGTCAGAGTGACACTATGCTGGTCCCTGGCTCGCACCGGGCACAGCCGAGCCCGGGACCAGCGTGACAGCGGGAGTGGGGGGCGCACTTACCAGGACCTCATACAAGTGATAAAGCCGGCAGATCGTTTGTATGTTAACAGGCATCGCTGCCTGTTTTTAAAAATCGGGCATTTCCCGCTTGCACGCGCCCAGCAGAGTGCCTGAGGGGGCGTGGCTGAGCGGACATCTAAAGACGCCCACTCAGATCTAGAGAGCTCCTGGCTGGCCGTTTTTTTACAACGGCCGGCAAGTGGTTAAAAGGGCTTTTTCGGCACCATACAGAATTAATTTTTCTAACAACTAAAGTTATTTACAGGCATCTGTTGTACCTACTTTTAGGGGATTTTGTTACTTTAAATATTTTTATGTCTTGACAGGTCTTCAGGTATCGAGGAAAAAAATACAGCCATATAGGGGTTGATTTACTAACCTTATAAACACCCCACGAACAAGTATACACCTCTGTAGTGTGTTCCCTCCCAGCATGATCTATTGGTGGAATCTAGAAACCTTTGTAGTGTGTACACACCCAGCAGGTGTGTTGTGCAAAGCCCTGCATGAATTGCAAGGTGATGTTGTGCTCTCTCTCTCTTCCATTTCTCTCTCTCAATATCAATATGTATACTTATGATTGAACCTGTAAACAAAAATACTAACAGGGTTATTCACAAACGGGTGAAGAGTTTGGAGAAGGCAGAATTGAACAATCTAGGCCAAAATAGCTGATCTGGAAAAATTCTCCAATTCAGCTATGTTGGGCTAGATTGTTCATTTCTCCTGCCTTCTCCAAACTCTTCACCCTTTTGTGAATAACTCTAAGTTTCACAACTATTTATTAGTATACTCCCACAATTCAAGTTTAAAGCGCACCTGTGCTTACTAACAAGCAGTAGAAAAGAGCTTCATAACTAGCCATCCCTGACCTCTCAGGCCAACAATTGTTGTGATCTTTGAGAAGGAATAACGTTACACTTCAAAAACTCTTTTCACTAAAAATGTGATTTCAGTTGGTTTCTAAAAGCATAAGGTGGCCATCGCAAGACCTTAGTCTTGCGATGGTTGTAAAGTAATTTAAAAAACGTACGATCTGCCCATCTTGGTCAGGCAGATCGTACTTGCGATCATCGGAAGCCCGCCTGAGGGGCGGGCCTCCGATGACTGCAATGCTGAACGGGCAGTGTGCGCGTGCGCACACCGGCCCATTCGGCATTTGTCTCCCAAGCACCGTTCAAACCAGCCGAAAATCGTAAGATTTTCGGTTGGTTTTCTAGCATGCTCCTTAGACAAAAGACGTGCGACCGTACAGTAGAAACAATCGCACGTCTTCATTCACACTGCACGATTCTCGTACGATCGTGGGATTTCCCGCGATTCTCGTACGAGAATCGTGCAGTGTATGGGCACCTTTAGAAACACCTGCTGATAGTTCAGTTTAGGGCTGGCAACCTGCCAAGATTCTGTTCTCATAGAAAGAAAAAAAAAACACAGTACCTACATTGGGATCTTTGAAAATACATTTCTTCACAATGCTTATAGATACAGAAATCACTGCTTGTTCAGAATATGTAAATATGTTATTGTGCATCATCTGAGCACAGGCTCAGGGTATATGTAATCTATACATAAGGGAGATTGATGTGTAATATAAATGATGTATAAACCAATATGATTCCCAACAAAACTCGAAAAAGCTACTTTCGGGTTTGTGCCCACAGGCTGTGATAAGACACCACAAATATTTGTAGCAGAAATTGGGATATCTGGGGTAAAACACTTTAGACTGACAATGAAAAGGAAGTGGAGTATTGTACATAAAACGAAGAGTGACTTAAAGGTAATGGATTTCAGCACAGTTGGAGAAACCAAGTTACTGTTGCCATATAAAGTTTTGCTTGTGTAATATATTAATTAGATAATATAATATATATATTTGACTGCATCTATCTGCATGTTATGTGACTCTCAGTTCCTCAATTGTGTTACTTATTGTGTTACTGTGAATCTCTCTGCTTTGAAGTCCTAGCTATTGGTTTGTTTGCTTATCACATCTCACATGGGGGGTAAACAGCAACCTTATCTAAATCCTCCAATCAGGTTACACCCAATTTACATTTGGTAGGCAGTGTACAGAAAAGAGGGTATTATAAGGTATTGTTAGCAAGCCACGTGCTCTCTTTTTTACCTGGGACACAAAGGCATTCAGTATGAACAGGCGAGAAGCTAAGAGGTAAAGCTCCACCACACTTGTACATTGTCTTGTAAATATTGTTGTGTGTGTTATTTGTAAATATGTAACCCTACCAATAAATGTGCATTGCTGATGGAACTACTTCTTTTGTCTAAAAATCCTCAGATCTAGGGGTGTTTATGTGAATATTATTGTAGTCATTGGAATATATTTACATATCCATTTCACCTGGGTAACAGTTACTATAGATAAAAAAAAGAAAGGGGGGCTGAGCGTTATGACCGATGTTGCACGAAGCATACTAAAATTACTTTTATACCTTTTAATACAGTGTCTTACCTTAAAATCTAGCAGCTCAAAATTAGATATTTAGCAAAAAATAAATACTGACAAACCACATCATTAAAATAAAATGCAGAATTCTAAAAACACAGACACAAGATTTTAATATTTTGCCATATGTGCCCTAATTTAGACTACAAAAAAACGTGCAGTTACCAAAACAAACCTGTCAGAAACTGTCACCCATAGGTGCCTCAACATGCCTTCTGATATCCTCATTACAGCTTTGCAAGACCTGGGCAGTCCATTAGGCACATTCTTTCCCTTCCCAACATTTCCTGGTTCAGTCCTAAACTTAAAATGTGCGCTTCTAACTCGTACATCACTATTGGCTAGTGAAGCTGCTCATTACAGTGAGAGGCCAAAAGGAAGATGCCCATGTACCCCAAGAAAAATGTATTAAGTATGAACCTGCAGTTTATTCATATAGACAATTTACTAGTTTTTTAAAGCGACAGGCATAGATTACCACTTGAAGTCCAGGGTGTTAAACCCCCTTCCCATCCAGGCCATTTTTCAGTATTCAGCGCTTTTTTGGGGGACAGATAGAGCTTTCTTTTGGTGGTATTTAATCACCACTGGGGGTTTTATTTTGTAATATATTAAGGAAAAATTACAGAAAATTAGAAAAATAAACTGTTTCCCCTAATATTAAATTTTAAAACATTTATTATTACCCAATTTCTTGGTAAAATATAAGAGATGGGGTCACGTCGGGTAAAAAGACACCAAACATGTCAAGCCTTAAAATTGCGCACGCGCAAGAAACCTCAAAAAACTACATTACCCAAAATTGGCCGTCTATATATTAGCAAAGGCACACTGACAGGTCCTCTTTATGGAGACATTAGGGGTCTCTAGGACCCCTAATGTCACCTGGGGACCCCAAAAGAAGCTGATGAAGCAGAGATCTGCTATAGCTATAGCAGCCAGATGACTTCTGCATTCACAGCACGGAGGGAGTTCAGCAAGGAGGAAGATGCTGATCTCCCTCCCATCTACCTCCTGACGCCCTCCCGAGCCGCAGATGGGGTAGCGGATCCCGGTATTGAAGGTGAGGGGTTGGGGGGGCGGGCGACAAAATCGTGCCATACAACCAATCGGCAGCTATAGAGCCGCCGATCGGTTGTATGTAAAACAGCCGTTAACGGCTGTAAAAACGAGCGGGTCTTTCCTGCCTGTGCGCACGAGCAGGAAAAAAAATGTGCGTCTGCCGTCCGTAGGTTTTTTCTTAATGAGCGGACGGCAGTAGGTTAGGTAAAGCTAAGCATACATGGTGCAAATTTTGGCTGATTCTTAATGAACCAGCCAAAATTAACAGATAGTGGGTGGCACTTCTGCCGAACAGCCTTCAACTGAAAAATCATAGGAGTCGGGCAGAAACTTGTCAGCCAAACATTGCAGTCACCCTATTTCCTCGACAGAAGTTGTTAATTAGATCAACTTTTGCCAAAGGAACATGTTGGAAATTCCTCACCCGAACGGTGGCTGCAGCCAATCAGCTGCAAGCACCATTGGGGTATTCTGACAGCAGTCGGTGCCACTGTCAAAATACAAAGCTCACAGTGGGAGATTTGTGCAAATTGAACAGCCCCCAGGCTGAACAAAAACAAGCCATATAAAGTGTACACCCTACTTATGTTTTCTAACCCCCAGGGTTAAACAAAGCACTAAATAAATGAAAAAAATATAAAATAAAAATTGGCAACTAGCTTCTTGAAACACTTTCTATGTTTGCATTCTGGCTGCTAAAAGTGCCTGCTAGATTCAAAACTGGACTGAATGGTTTCTGATTTCTATATTACATTGTCCAAATGTGGCCCACATATGTTGCATAACTCTGAAGATTTTTTTTTAGAGTGTGCTAATCCCAATGTGCGTAGCCAGAAAGAGTAGAAAAAAAATGTTTTTAAGACTTTTAAAGCAGTGTACCTGATTTTGACATGGGGCCCATGTGGCCAACGGATTCTAAAAGTGGTACCGTAGCATAATTCTCAATAGGGCCACCCAAGTTGGAAAGTTCTGTGGTGATGATTACCAAAACAAAAAGAAACCCTGGTCCCAATGCTGGAGCTTGGCTATGGATCCAAGAAAAAAAAAAAACAGGAATGTTGTGATGCCTAAAGCTGTGAGAAATAAGTACTTGTACTACATCAAGATATTATGCAGCCTAAATTTCAACAAGTACCTGGCATGAGCAGATGCATTTCGTTACCAGCAAAAGCATACGTGCACATTTTTTTTTATTGTTTATCCGATTAATCGAACTTAATAATCGCATAACTAATCATTTAAAATAATCGTTAGCATAACTAATTATTTTGAAAATAATCGTTAGCTGCAGCTCTACATTTTACCATGTTATTTAACAACAACAAAAACCCTTTAAAAGACAACATTTTAAAGGACTTAGAATTTGGTAGCACAGATGTGCCAGAGGATTGTGTTTGCCATATCTGTGTATCAAATAGTTCAAATAAGACTATTTAACATACCCTCATGTTCATCTTCAGTAGGAGCATTGATTTTTTTTTCACCCTCTCCAATTCTATTAAATACTGAAATCTAAAGCAAACAGCACTCTCTGCCAGCTGCTCTGGGTATGTTAAGATTCTAGAGATTAAACTGTATAATTCCATAAACCCTGACACATGTAATCTCCAAATTATATTCACATGGATAAGAAAAACATCAATGTAATGAACTTAACATTTTTATAACACTTACTGCACAGAATCTAAGACTGTGGTTTCCTCAGCTAAAAAGTTTATAAAAAACAATTTTGTGGCAGTAATCCTTCCAGACTCTAAGTTGTACTACAGGGAATGTCCCAGTGCTAAAAGCTAAACATCCATCTATTGAACCAATCAAAATTAGATTAGCTGTATTACATACAAAACAGCTATGTTAAGGTTACAGCATTAAGAAAAGAGCTAAAACCTACGGATTTCAAAACAAAACACAATCTACTGATCAAATAGTAACAATAGACTTTAAAAATGAATTTATTCTTACACATCTTCAAAGCAGGCTAAGATATCACCAAAATACATGTAAATTTCAACTGTAAATCTTCAGATCTAACCAAATTGTGGTAGTTAGGCAAGGCTGGAAATACTTTTTATGTTTCTCCAAGGCTGGAAGTGCAAAAGCATTGCAGCCAGTTTGAAACCTAAACTATGGAGGGGGACTTTTGCTACCTGTACAAAGAACCGGCACTTGAAGTTGCCTATCCCAAGAGATAACAAACGTAATGCAGTAGTAGTCACAACGATATATACATTGTTGAATATATAAAAATATATTACTAATACATTAATAGTGCTGCATATAATATAGTACAGACCATACCAAGATAGTTGGGCTTACGTAATAGCATGATGAAATGTATGGGAGCTAAAAAAACAAAAAAACGAGACACGAGTATCTGGTTTTGAGTAGAATAAACCTCAGCATATAATATTAGTAGTAGTAGTAGTAGAGGTAAAGTTACAGAGAAACACATTTCTTCCCTCCCACCACATGAAAACCACTACTACCCTTAAACTAATGTTTATTCCTGGGTTGACCAGAGAAGCCTATCGTAAAAACACTTGGGTATAAGAGTGTTTGAAAGTTGGTCTTAGCTTACTGGAGATTTCATGGCAATACAAATTTTGTTTTTGCCCTTGAGAGTTTATCTAAAGCCAAATTTTTTTTAGCTTTGGATAGAGCATTGGAAAGTTAAAACCACTTGCAGATCTATCTATGCAAAACTTAAACTTCTACAGCACACTTAGGTGTGGCATGACTATTTATTATCTTGGTTAGGGCAGATTGCTGCTATTAAAACTACATACCTAATGAAGCTGTTATAAATATTCTGTGTATTACTGGTTCAGATCCCACCCTATAGGTCTCGCATCTTTCAACGTCAGGTCTTTTGCTTTATTTGGGGACATGGCCACTCTTGTATTCCTAGACAGACGCTTTATCATGCTATCCTAAGTGGGGGTTTGGAAGTCCCACATGGTTAACAATTACTATCTGACTGCCCAATTGGCTACCTTATCTAAATATCCGGCTTCCTCTACCTATGGGTTTCACTCAAGGTTCTAGACTGCGATCACTTATCTACTGATAATTTATTTGAGGCTGCTCCAGACTGATTGGTCTACTTTGCGCAACCAGATTACTCTTCGTTTGTTTAACTTGTCGGATTACCACAAATATTCTAGTGCTTGGACTCCCCACATTGTCCGTTGATTTAATTTCTTTAAAAAAATTACATTTTGGTTTGGAATGGAGACATCATCAGCATTTCAGCATTGGATTGCGGCAGGCAGTACTCGCTTGCATAACCTGACTACCTCTCCTGGAATAAGATCTTTCCCCACCCTTAGGAAAGCTTAAACTCCCAGCGACAGGATTTTTCCGCTACCTCCAGATTAAACATTTTGTTATTTCCCATGCCCGTATCTTTGCTTCAGGAGAGACCTTCACATGCTTCGAGTGAAAAGAATGGCAAAGACACTCATCAATCCATAACTAGCTTTAAAGCAAGCAAGGTGCACATGGAAGGGCTTTACACAGTGCAAAAACAAACATTCCCAACACACTCACCAGCCAGCCTGCTAAAAACATTACATAAATATGCTCCAAGATGGAGGCTCTCATAGATTAGAGATAGGACCACACTACACAGAGGGGCTTTGATGAGGCTATGCAGCTTCCAATGTTTTGCAAACGTTGTGCAACTAAAACCTCTGTTTTTAACCTAGATTAGAGATAGGACCACACTACACAGAGGGGCTTTGATGAGGCTATGCAGCTTCCAATGTTTTGCAAACGTTGTGCAACTAAAACCTCTGTTTTTAACCTCAGTAGTTAGACAGTGTACTTTTTTTGCAGGCTGGCTGGTGAGTGTGCTGGGAATGTTTGTTTTTGTACTTCACATGCTTCGAATGCCAGTGTAAGGATGATCCTCACTTTCCACACATGATCTCCTTGCTATACGATAGTACGTAGATTTCGGGCACAGGTCTATGAGTTACTTTTGGCACTGTTGGGGACCAACACCTCGGCCACTCCCATGGAAACACTTCTTAATTATTAGACTGAAGGCCTCACGGAAAGCCAAATTAAACTTCTATTACATGTCCTCACAGTGGCCAAACAGACGAAGGCAAAGGCATGGGTGTCTGATTCTCATGAGAAACTTATTGCATGTCTTGTGGATGGTATATCAACATTCCAAAAAACCTAACAGCACTGGATTAGTCTTTTCCAACCACCATCCTTGACAGTCGATCTTTAATTGTTACTATTTTTTTATTACTTTTTAACATAACCGCTATATTTGTTCCTTAGCAGAGCCACATGCCTCCAGAGCCGACCCCTTCCCTCCTCCCTGGACTGCAAACTGGACCGCAGGTGAAGGTAAAGAGAGAGGAAGGCAAAGCATATTTTTTTTTATAACATACTGATTTCTAATGTGTTAACATATCAAGAACCAAAACTAAAAACAAGAAAAAAAAAGCTACACAAGAAACAAGAAAACTCAGATTGCATATATCTGTAAAAAATAAATCAATGCAACTGGATTTTCTGTATTTTTTTCTTGAAGCTGGTTCGCTCAATTTAGAACTGAGAACGCTAGTCGGATGACCAGCAAAATGTCTTCAAGAAAAAAGTACAAGTCCAGTTGCCTTGATTTATTTTTTAGAGATATACCATGACCTGGATGAATGAGAACCTACACAGACAGATGTCATATGTTTCAAATCAGCAACATTGATGTAGACATAACCCTTAACTACAAGGCTAAATCATCCCCTCAACTGCAAAGCAACACAGAAATCATTCACAAGCCACATATCAAACATTTCATATCAAACTTCTCCCTGCATAGACAGTTCAATTTTATGTTGCAACTATCAAACACCTTACATCTGTTCAGAAAAAAATAATTACTGGGGCCATATTCTGTGCAAGTTAGAATATGTAGATATGTACAGTTATTTGCATAGAAACCACTTAAATCGATTAGTATAAGTTAGTATTGTTTCCTGCAATCTTTGTACAATACAGAACGCCTCCCTTTATGTAGAAAGAAAGAACAGGGGAGGTGTTCTGTGTTGTTTTGTCTTAGGGTTACAACTATGCTTCTCCATAGATACAGTGCTAGCAGGATAACCAGGTGGAAATAATGAAAATAAAATAATTACGAATGCAGCCACCACATCTAAATCATAAGGCATCAGGTGCTTCCTCTACCTGTTTTGAATTAGAGGAACCGCGCATACAGACCCTGGTGGGTCTCTGCTAAAGGTGAGGTGCATTCCAGAAGATTTCTCTGTTGATGGTCACAGGAGACTAAGTTTATTCTACATCCAATGTTTTATCTTCTATTTACTTAATGGACTATTGAAGATCCAGGATCATGGACATTTTTTAACCATTTATTATTTTCACTGGAGTGCAAGTTACACACATGCGTTTTTCTTGTCGGTATTCTTTGCACATTGCAGTTAATATTTAGTGCATTTGATTTTTCATTATGGATATTTTGTAGCAATTACATTTACACTAAGGTGCATGTTATACATGTGTTTCTTTTTTGTTTTGCACTTTTTACACATTGTATCACATTACTCCAAGGTCAGTATCTACTATATCTGACACTTTGCGGTCTCATTCACACAGCGCGGCTTTTACCATTAATTTCATACATCTAAATCATAGTAAACCAATATATCAAAAAAATGTTGTAGTTCGGTTTTAATACGTTTTAACACAGCAGTTTTTGTTTTGTTCTACCTCTGTACAATTGTTTTATTACCCGTTGATCCTGCCAGTAAATCCATTGATTTTTCTGCCGTTTCAGCAGTGAAGTTGCACTGTGACCCTGTGGAGAGGGTTGTCTTGGATGGATATCTCTAGGCAAATGTTCCACCAGCCATAACGCACACCCCCCAGACAATCCCTTACTCCGCCACACCCCCTCCTAACTCGTTTTTTACTCACCCGAGTTTTCTTCACTGGCGCTTTTTTCAGTGTCATTACAGGGCCTACAAACCAGCATGAGGAACCGCAGCATGGGGCCAGGGAAATGGACATTCAAATCTTCCGACCGATTGAAGGGGTAGGGGCTGAGTAGCATTGAGTAAGTGGCATTTCAACAAACAGGCTGCCGGAAAGGTAAGTATATTCCCTCTTCTTTTACAGATAAACTAACATACTGAGTGACCCTGTGCTGGTAGGATCACGTTAAGAAGATATTACTGCAAGAACCAGCACAGCATGCACAGTTTGGTGCACAAATAGGAGGATGCAGATTGTTGACAATAATAACATGAATCAGTAACATGAACCTTTCATGCGTGGGAGAGGTAGATCTATCAGAGGTACTTAAGAAGAGGATTTTCTATTCCCCAGGTAGTGCCCCTATTTTCCAACTGTTGAAAAGAAATTTGGAGATTGGTAAAAGAATTACTATGGATACATTTTTCTTTTTTTTTTTACATGTATGTGGGGTAACTGTATGTATAAGGAAGTGGCAAAGTTGGAGGAATTTGGAAACAACAACAGGGTACTTTACGATTTGAACAATTGTATTACAATAATTCATTAAAATAGTTTCAACAGCAATGGGAAGAGTTCTCTATACCTTAACAAAGTTTGTTTTTTTAATCCCTATTTACTACGATCCCAGTAACAGACTACATGGTTTTGTCTGATCATACAAAGGGTATTAGTTCTTGTGTATACAAAACACTAATCCATAAATATCTAATTGAAAAATACACTGAAATGCAGAGAGTAATGGTCTTGAGAAAAAGGCAAAGTTGAAGAGGATGAATGGTCAGAGATATTAAGGGCAATTCCTTCTATCTTAATATAAGCGTCTCAGAGAGTAACTCATTGTCCAAAGAACTCCACCCTTCACTTTATAGAGTAGGCCTTCGGGATAGTCCTAATTGTACTACATAATCCATAGATTTGTAATTTGGGGCTGCAAGAGGTTTTCCGGAAAGCCAAAAATTTGAAATTGGGTCTTAGAAGAACATTATTTCTTATTAGAAAATTGATTGCACAAAAGTGGATTATGCCACATCCACCGACAGTGGTTGATATCGGCAGTCAATTTAAAATTCAAGAATTAGAATAGTTGACTGTTCAGCATAGGGGAGCTCTAAACAAATTTTAAGTTTTTGGGTGAAATGGCTCCGGATACCTGGTTTCGTGCCAAACAAATTGGTGAGAATATGAAATATGCTACAACCTCACAAATGTTAAAAAATAAAACATTTGGGACCAGAGTGATGGGATAGATTAGACTTTGTAATGTTTTAAATATGCAAGGGTACGGTTATTTTGATATTAGTGTTCTATTACTTTGTGACAGTGGTGTGTCCTGTATTTTGATGTTTTGGTATATGGTATTTGTGCTTTTCAAAAAAAAACAAAAAAACTTTCAATAATGCTCAGCATGTTCGGCATGCTCAGCATGTTCGGCCGACCCGAAGTGCAGAAGGAGTTCGACGGAATCGGCTGAGCCGAACCTCCGGCAGGCTACTCACTGCTGTTCGGCCTATTCTTAAAGATGCCAAACAGCAGTGAGTGAATAGCCGAATGCCGCTGAAAGAGAGGAAAAAAAAAAAGAGTTAAAAAAAGTAAATAGGAAACGATTGAGCGGAGCTAGCAGTGACAGCTTTGGGTCCTGGGGCCGAAGCTAGCCGAAGGATCGGCCGAAGCTACGGCTAGATCCTTCGGCAGCTTTGTGAATAGACCCCAAAATATTTTTAATCAATCATTAAAGGCCTAAAACAAAAATGTCAAACTTGCCTCAGTATGTCATTTAAACATCTCTAAAGGTGCCCATACACCTTACAATTATCTGCAGATTTTCTGTGGTCAGATGGAAAAAGTGCAACAGATTGGCCCAGCTGGAGATTACTCCATCCACACAGTTAAGTGTAGATGGAGCAATCTGTTGCAAACTTTCCATCGGACCACAGAAAATCTGCAGATAATTGTAAGGTGTATGGCCAGCTTTACCCCGTATCTTCTAAATTTCTATGTCCAATTAGTCCCTATAAATACCTCTGAATAGATGCTGAGAACAACATTTACACACATTTCCTGTATGTTCACACGGGTATTCCAAACACGGCCGCCTGTCAGTTTTTTAGGCGGACCTGATCGGAAAGTCTGATGTTATTCTATGGGCAGCCAGATCCAATGCAAGATGGAGGAAAAAAACTGGATGGACACGGATAACACAACGGTGACATCTTTTCCGATCAGCAGAGAATCCGTGCACAGATCCCCTGCTGATCGGAACTGAAGGTGCCAATCAGAAAAACGGTGCCCAGAAACTAGTACATTCTTTTTTTACTGCCACACGTCCCTGCCCACCTTTCTACTTTGGCAATCTATCCTACAGCCTAGAGCCCAGCTGCATGTGACATGCGGCACAAGGTATTATGGGAGATGACCCGGACGCACAATAAAAAATACCAGCAGAACAGCCAGAAACAGGAAAAATTAAAGAAAATATTTTGGAGCATAATAAAAAAACGTTTTTTATTTATATCACAATGCATGTTTTGAATACCCAATGTGATGCTGGTGTCATTAGATCTCATTTAAACTGTATAAGCATTTTGCAAACATCTATGAGATTTTTTGCAAAAAAAAAAACCAGGAGAGCCAAATTCAGTATATAGTTTGGAAGGTCTACGTGGTAAAAAATGTAGCAAAATTAAATTGTAGAGAAAATGGAGTGACATGTCTCAGAAATAAATCAAAAAAGGTACAAATCGCAAGTCAACTGACCCTCCCTTGACTTACGATTACCTTCCAATTTTGGTGTGAATGAGCCCTAAAGGTTTTTTTTAGAACTTATAAAATATGAGGTTCCATTGGAAAAAGAAACCGGTAGAATTCTGTAGTCAAGAACTAATGTTAACACAAAATACATTTGTACAAAAGTACATTATATTTATCTCCTAATGGATAAAACTCATTACACATACAGACAATGTAAGTCAAATGAAAGAGATAATGGTTGCGTAAACTAATGTAAGCTAATAACCTACATTCAGCACACATGTAGATTATACAAGATAATTTTTCAAGTTTACATAGCTTTCAGTCAATGCATTCATTTTTGCATTGTGATAAAGGACTATATACATGTTTTTACTTCTCTATTTAAGAGAGTCCAATTTATGGAAATAAATAAATCCAAATAAATGTAGGCACTAACTGAAAGAAGTGGTGGTAATATATATTTAAAAAAAAAAAATCTGACTCAAATACATGTATAAACACATGAACATATTTAATGACAAGTCTCATTTCCTTTGCATCTTCCTTCTAAAATCAACGACAAAGCAGTGACCTAGGATGAACCAATTATAGATCATCCATTTTCCCAGCACACTCTGGATAAATACATGTATATGCCTCTCCTTCCTATCTCAGCTTAGCTACTGTAGGTCCAGGACATGAATATTAATCGTTTCTGTTGCACGGCAATTTAAAATCTTTCAATATATGCATGACACTAAAGGTTTACAGGTCTATGTTAATTTCCCATAAATATATTTTTAAATTACATATGTTTGAAGATGGTGTACTGAATTCCTTTCATCATTGTCTTAACATCACTAGTTATATGCCATATTACTAATCCCTTTGAAATAATCTGTCACAAAAAGCCATGACTAGCAAATACAAAAAACATCTAACACTGCCTTTAAATTCTAATTAAGTGAATTCAAATTGCTACTTTGGGCATTTGCCGCCGTCCCCTTACATGTGATCACATGATTTGCATGAACAATGCTGAAATTGTCAAGTATGTTCAGATGAGGCTATATTGTTAAGTACATTGTTATATACTGCAGAACATATAAAGTACAGGAAACTCTTCCCAGCCTGTGTGTTTAAATGTGCTATTTTCAAGGTGACTTACATTTGATTTGGTATACTTTTGCTCATAAAAATGCAACTCAATAATCAGCAAAAATGGGGAAAAAAAAAGAAAGAACGATAACAAATCTTTCTTGAAGCTGCACGCAAGAGAAAAATTACCATAATTGTACTGCAATATGTAAAAGCACACTTTATTCTGTCGAACTAAAGTTTGTGCAGCATATGTCCATTGGGTGGCAATGTGGATTTCCACAACATATTTAAACAGAAAAGTTTTACTACAGACCAAAAGCAAAGCAGAAAGACCTCTAGAGAACTGCAAAATAACATTACAAGAGTAACTCTGATAAGGTGGTTTTACAGGTGTAAATATAAGAGCCCAAAAAGACCTATGGCCTTGTGGCCTTTTTTTTTTGGAGAATGTGATTGATGAAAAGGTAGGTAAAAATGCAAAAATAACACCCATTGGTAAGCATTTTCTACTCATATCAAGATCTTAAAATAGCTCTGTTTAAGTACACATGCTCTTATTCGACAATTCATTCATATTGTAACTTGATTTTTTTATATATTAATGTAATTTTATTGGTATCTATCTACCAGTAGCTGCCTCATTTCCCACCCTCGGCTTATATTCGGGTCAATACTTTTTCCCAGTTTTTTTGGGTAAAATTAGGTACCTCGGCTTATATTCGGGACGGCTTATACTCGAGTATATACGGTATATTTTTTTAGTAATGGGCCATAATATCATCTAATATCATCTGGTTACTGCATGCACCATTTGCCAGAGAAAGCAAAATTCAACATCAGATTTCAACCTAAAATATTCCCTAAAACCTTCATGCGATACAAAGGGGTTGATTTACTAACCTTATAAAACACACCACAAACATGTATACACCTCTGTAGTGTGTTCCCTCCCAGCATGATCTATGGGTGGAATTTAAACACCTTTGTAGTGTGTACACACCCAGCAGGTGTGTTGTGCAAAGCCCTGCCCTGAATTGCAAGGTGATTTTGTGTAAATTAGCTCTACATTGTGTTGCTTGCGTTGATGAATGCAGGAATGTAAATGCATGAGCTAACCATTTTTGTCTAAACCGTGAAGCAGCATTATATATGCATCATGTGCATGATTTTTCCATATATGGCATTAGTGGAAACATGCTTATAGAATCTTTTTGGTTGATAAATACGCTTTGCTGTGTAAAAATCACACGCACCTGGTGCGTGCGTGTGTTTAGGTTAGTAAATCACCCCCAAAAGGCTTCTGTAGAATTCTGGCAATACCTTTGTAGACTGTACATTTTGAGCCAACAATGGACCTAACCAGATTCAACAACTGGAAAGCAAAACAATTACAGGTATTTCTGTATGCCTCAATAAAAATTACCAATGGACATAACTATGATGTAACTCTGCTCAAGACCTCTTTAAATCTTTACCTTTATTTACTTTTTTAAAAGAAGAAAACATCAAATGCATTGACCTCAGTCTCTCAAAACCTAAATTAGACCACTGTTTCAGAATTTTTCTTGAGAAACTTTGATAGGCCTGCAGATATTAGACTAGGGCTACTCAAAATGATTCAATCATTTTGATCTCTAAAAAGATCTCTGCAAGCTTAATAACACATGTACACTCTTTCAACTAATTTCATAAGATGTAAATTGAGATTGTAAACCACTGCGTGGTGCATACTAGTGTGTACTCAAAGATCACGTTGTATAACATCTCCAACCCAATCAGCTTTGCTTCATGTTTGTTGCCAAGTCCTTTATTGCTATGTCCAATAGCTGAAAAAAGTTTAAACTGCAGATGATTGCAGGTAGGAGATAACAGCCATCATCTGTTTGCTGGTATCTTTAGCAACTGCATATCTAAAGTGCTATACTATAGCAAATGAATATTACTGAAGTAAAGCAACCTTTGTGGGGAAAAAAAAAAAAATGTTACTTGATTACAGAAATCTATAAAATGTTTCTGTATTTACCATTTTGCAGAATCCTACACACAGAATAAGGCTCTGTTCACACCTAGGCGTATCGAATATGCGCATCGAATATGCGCGTTTGTCGCGCGTTTTGTGATGCGCATTTTTACCGCGATTCGCGGTAAAAAACCTGTGCAACAGACGCGCGTTTCCGAGTGCTACTTGACTGTATCCCAATGGAAACGCGTGACAAAAACGCCGCAAAGAAGCTCATGTACCTTTTCAGGCATAGGCCGTTTTGTAGCGCGTTCAGACGGGCTGAAATACGGCAAGGTGTGAACCATACCCATAGAAAACAATGGGATTTTCATGTTTGAGCGTTTTGTAGAGCGTTCGTAGAGCGTTGAACGCGCTACAAAACGTACAGGTGTGAACCAGGCCTTAACCTTCACAGTGGAGTCTTGATTAGGCAGTGAGCCAGTTTTCCCAACTGGTTACCATCAGTGCAGGTTTTAAATTTTGCTTCTTGGGATTATTAGTGTAATCATTTAACAGTTGTAGAGTATCACTAAAGCTGGCCAAACATTATGTGAATTTCGGCTGGTACTTCTGGAATCGACTGAAACTCGCACAGTGGGTGCCGCTGTCAGCACGCACCCTTTTTGGCATGTATCCCTCGATCAGCTGATCAAAAAAGTAGGTCGGAAAATCTTCGAAAAAACAGATCCAGTAGCCAATGAACAAAGGAAACAGCTGGGATTCCTAAATCAAAACTCATAAGCGTTGATGGAGTAAGCTGTTCTATTTCTTTTGTTCAGCCCGCGGGTTGATCTAAAAAAATGTAATAGTGTATGGCCAAGCTTAAATCCCCTAATGTTAGGGAAAAAACATATTCCAATGGAGTCAGCAAGCTCCATTTTATTGTTTAGCAATATTACTTATACAAGGGTGCATATGTTTGTTTCAGCTAACTACAGAAAAAAATGTTTTACATAATGATATGCACTACGCCTTATAAAACGGAGTAAGTCATATCAATAACTATTACTCACTTTGTATTGAAGCTTAAATACCATGACACTTTGCTTACTACCAGGTTACTGGAAGTCACAGAAAGGCTTGTACATGCACTCTCCAGAAAATGCAGCCAACACCTTGTCTATACAAGTCACATGAGCCATTCACAAACGAAGAAAGCAAATTGTCTAACCAGTCTATCTGCATGAATAATAAAACAAAATCAAATGCCAAAATGAGCGGAGGAAAAAGCCCTCTCTAAAATAAAAAAAAGAGTTCTGTAGCCGACATCTTTTCAGACACTACATATGTTGATTACATTGTTCTTGAACCTGGGAAGATACACAGAGCAAGCACTTGCCGACCACATGCTACGTTGAACTGCAAGAGCACCGTGATGGGGTGCTGAAAAAAACCATTGTGCACAGAGGTCTTTTACATGTAAGATACAATGAAAAACAGCAAGTGACAAAGAAAATTCTTCTAGCATGCAAATCAGTTCTATTTCCAGCCGTTGTTTCCCTAACACAGCTGTAGCCACCCAATTTTAATACCCTAGGTGGTTATTATATCAGAAGGCAAAGCAGACTAATGCTTTAAGTTGGCCGGCTGCTCTAAGAATTAAGGAATTGTATTCAAATGGATCCTACACTAGTAGCAAAATGAGAAGCAAGCTTAATTCTACTCCAAAGGCTGCCTAATGTACATTTGTCATTGGTAATCTCTGGGTTCTTTGTACTGAATGGGAAAACCGTCACAAGAGCAATTGTTCCGCACATGATATCTCAGTATGCACAGTGATGCCGTTGCCCCTCCATTTATCCAGGCTGACGCATTTAGCTATGTGCAATGATTTTCTTTTCAATAGTCTTACCGATTTAAAAAGCGTACATGCCCTTAAGACAGGAAGGCAGAAGAAAATCACAAAAGCTATACCAGAGGGCAAGATTGAGATTTCCTTCCCTCTCTTTTTATGATTAAGGATAAAATTAAAATATAAAATTCTTCTCATTGCCATATGAAAAAAAAATCCCACCAAATCTGAAAATTCTATTATTGTAATTGCAACTAAACTGCATTTATACAGTAATACTTTGTCAGTGGCAATGATGGCACTGTAGAAATACAATTAGAACTAGTTTAAAAGGACAACAATTTTGGAAAATACATGTTAATAAGTATGTGTGCCAAAAAGGAAACCCAGAGCAGGCAAGAGTACCCACAGTATGCAGTTCTGAGTCTCCTTCAAATCTGCCTTTATGGTACAGAGTATGCCACAGTGAAAGAAAGACAATAATTCCTTATAGATAATTATAATTATATGCTTTTAATCTGCATTCACCATTCTGTCAAAGTGGCTCATGTCACTTCTCTCTTCAGTTTGTTCAGTTAAGATTTGAAAATAAAAGAAAGAAGATGATTGGTTACCAAGCACAGCTGCTCCAGATTTTGTCTGCTCCAGTTTTGATAAATTCCTCTATGTGTGTACAAAACCTTAACGTGATGAGCGGGCTCACTAACCATGAGCAACACACAGGAGGTCAAGCCAAACTTGATTTTTATGGGATCACATCTCTCCTTCCATAAATGTTAGTTGCGTGAATCTTATGGTAACCCTCTGGCTTCAATAACCTAGAGGAACTGCTTGTTTCTAGACAGTGACAAAGACAGTATGGAAGCTTCTGGATCAGCATGGCATTTTATGAGGAAGTCAGTAATGGCAAGTCACATGATACATTTACTCTCATTTTAGTACAGACGCAGTGCTTGCTGGATAGCATTAGAAGGTCACTGTCTGATTTCACTTGTTGCCTGGAATAGTTCTTTAAGAATACACAAGAGAATGACATACAATATAAAAGGGCTGATCAATTTCCGGTTGCCAGGTCACAAATGCAACCGAGAAGAAAAATCTCTGGTGACCAGATCAGCAAAAGCTGTTGCCAGTGCGGAGGATAAAGCATGCCACTAAAGGAACCAACTCTTCCAATAACAGCGGCCACCTCAGTGAGCCGGCTACCACATAGGAGCTCTGTGTGATCCCCATGCCAAGTCTTCCTGGGTCAGAGAGCAGCGCAGTCATTGGCTACAGCATGCATTCCATGTATGTGCTATCAGCCAATGACCGTAGGAGCACAGTGTTGGCATAGCCCAGCTAGTACTATGCAGCGATAAGAGGACACTTCTTCCTCCTGTGCTTGTACAATGGGTGGTTGCAAACTCCTCTCTGCTAACCTTCTGCCTGCTAGTAGCTCTGTACCTATCCATAAAGAGAAGTGCTCTACAAGTGCATGGAGAAGTGCCTACCAGCAATGACACTGGAAAACTGGCTTCACTATAGTATTCTAAAATTTTGGATTTCCCCTCAATTTCCTTCTTGGGGACAATGGGCACCAGTACAAAAAGTGGGGTGAATCTCCCCAATGGAGACACAAACAGGAATAAAAACTTCACATAGCGTCTAACCCTTTCACGCTCTATCCCAAAAAAAAAAAGGTTTGCCTAAAAAAACACTTAAGTTTACTTACAACTGATACATGGGTATATAACATAATTCAAAGAACTGCCTTAACGGCCTCAGATCCAGAACATATTTCGCAATTCCGCTAGTGAACACATTGAATTGAGATGCAAAAACCTTGTTACTTCATCAAGTACAATCATGTACTCCACATGTGCCTTTTTAAATGCTCCAATGATGCCTTAAACAAATGTTGTAGTAAGTATTGCCCACTAGGACATTCATTATAGAGGTAACATCATCAAGTTTCCATAAAAGCAATTCAATATTTTGTGTAGTTTGCAATAGTTATTGTCCGTGAGATGACGCATTAATCTTTATGCTGACTGGCTCTTGAATGGTAAGTACATTTCAACATGACCACAGTGTCTTCCACTAGGAGACAAAAGCGGTTTTTAATATTGTAACATGCTCCCCATTGCATCTTTAAATTGTTAAGACACTGTAATACCATGTCATCCAATATTTAAGGAGATCTACTAGCTAAAATATTTCTGAACCTAAAAAATGGTTCAAATCTAGGTTTGTCCGGGGCACTGTCAGCACAGAGTTTGCTCATAGTATGTATGCATGCATATGAGTTAGAGACTTTAGATTGTAAGCTCCTTGAGGACTGATAAAAATGTGCACTATGTAAAACACTGTGTAAATTGACTACGCTAAATAAAAAAAATAATGTAGCCATCTCATCCAAGGACTGGTAAGCTGCACTATATTATTCTTGGGTTTAGATATCCTTTAACTTTTGAACCAAATTGAGCTCATTCCCAACAGGTTCAGATACACATTATAATTTTACCTTCCTTGATCACCTTGTCACACGGACACATTTGTAAATATAAGTGTTTTGTAAAGGGTTTCAAACTAGCACTGTACCTTAAATCAGTGGTCCCCAACCCCCGGGCCGTGGCCCGGTACCGGTCCGTGGATCAAATGGTACGGGGCCGCAGGCGAAGCAGCGCTCCCGACTCTGCTCTGCCCAGCTCCGTGTCACAGACTTTACTGCGGTTCATTGTAAAAACTTTGTACAATGAACTGCAGTAAAGTCTGTGACACGGAGGAGGGACAGCTGTATGCTCCGGCGTGTGTGCTGTGAAGACAACAGACGGCACAGGCGATCTCCCATCACTGTTAGCCTGGCGGGGGCGGAGCCTATACACGTCTCTGCAGGCATATGATGATCTATATATTATAAAATATAAACAATCAACGCCCCCCCTCAGCGGGCCGCGGTAAAATTATCAAACGTTGACCGGTCCGCGGCGATAAAAAGGTTGGGGAGCACTGCCTTAAATGAACAGTTCCAGTAAAGGGTAGCAACACCTTACTGTACATTAATTGTATCTCTGCCTTGTTAGCACTCTAGAAATACCCACTACTATGACTGAAGGGATTTTAACAGCTATAATGGAAACCATCTTGTATGTCCAGTTCTGGCACCTAATGCACAAGGGTCAAAAGCAGTCTTTGGCCAAGACAGCTGTCCAGGTTGCACTAACAGTACCTCACTTAGCTGTCAGTCACCTGTCATCTGGGTACAAAAAACAAAACAAAAAGCAATGTATTATTCATCTACAACCCGTGGCTGAGTTTAATCTACCTCATTTCAATTTCAAAACACACAAGTACAGTTAGTGTTGTGCTTTGCTTGATGAAATCCAAATTCAGATTCTAAAGCCTGAAATTTTTTATTTTATAATTTCTTGAAATTTGTGGACAAGGCATGAAGTTTAAATAATAAATGTACACATTACTGATTTAATCATCCAATTCAGTCACTATCAGCATACATTTTAAACAAACCTAGCGGAAATCTGAGAATCTATAGTAACAGGAATTTTGGGGCCGGATCTCAAAAATCAATAAATGGTCTGTTTTAGTGTGCAGCTGGTGTTGTAGCAATACATGACACTATTAAAAAATGTTTTTAACATTTATTGGCAGTGTACAACATATACACTCCCATTCAGGTCTCAACACAGCACCATGGTATGCGCCACTGCAGTAGCATTTGCTGCCATCCAGTGCATTGCAAAAAAAGTTGTGGTGTGAAGGCACCTAACAATAGTTTTCTGTGACCGATGATCCAGTGCGAAAAAATGCAAGTCGCTGCAACAAACCCTAAAAGCCCTTAAGGGGTCAAAACACAAAAAATAAAATAAAGAACAGCTGTAGCAGAAGCTTTCAGCTCATACCTTTTGTTTCAAAAAGTTACTCCCAGCACAGCCAGAGCTATACACTTCATCATAGAAAAGAACAGGCATGGACTTCTGACCAAATTGAACCATTAAATTTAGGGCTGCAACAACTAAATCGATAATTGATAATGAAAACCATTGTCAACGATTCTCATTATCGATTAGTTAAATCCCCCCTGCCAGTGCCACCACTCCTAGCTAGAAATTGCAGCATGCTGCGATCTGTGTCTCCTGCTATTAGAGGGGACACAGAGCGTAGGAAGTGGAAAGGTGACATTAAGGGTCTAATAGACCTTTAATGTCACCTTAAAGAGACTCTGTCACCTCCAATCATATCACATGTAGGGCTTGTGAGAGACCCCCCCCCAAGTGATAGCAATGAAGAAAAAAAATTACATTAAAAATACCCCCCAAAAAAGTTTAAAGTCCCCTGACCCCGTGCACATACTAATGGAAGCACGAGTCGGGTGCCCATACGTACGAAAATGACGATTACGCTACACGTCAGGTATTGCTACGTGCGCCAGTGCGAGAGCAATAATTCTTGGGCCAATACACACACAAACACACAGTACATATTGTCTAATTTTGGTGTGTTATTTTAAATGAAAGGGTTTTTTTAATTCTATTATATTGGCTTGGAATTTTACACTTCATATTACTTTAAATCCATGAAACTAATTAAGATGTCTAATATAATACATACAATTATTTTTTTTTTTAAAGTGGGAAAAGTCAGGCTTGGTTTTGGCCTGACAAATTCTGCTGCGGGAAATGCGTTGTGGTGCCATTCATTTCAATGGCACCCCAAATGCACCTCATGCACTGCACTGTGATCACACGCACTGGAACGTACGGTACTGCAATGCCATCTGTTCCAGTGCGGTGGGATTGCTAAAAATTGTGCATGCAGTTTTGTTCTGTAGTAAACTTTGTAATACTCCATTTGTGTATTTAATTTTAAATGTAAAAAAAAAAAACTTTAAAATCGATTAATAAAAAAAAAAATCGGTTTTAGGTTTAATTTATTTCTACAGGCTTACTTACATAACAATTAAAATGTATTTAGAGAGTATTTCCACTTTTGCAGTCAAATTTGAGAAAACCTCTCTACATGTTTTTAATAGATTTCTTACGTTCTAGATGTTTCTTTGGTGGAGGCCTTTGTGCAGATTCCAGGCTACTCTGAGCAGTATGAAAGTGAAAGTAGAGTGACAAACTAAGGGTCAGACTGTGCATCCTCTCATTAAAATGCAATGCTTCTATGTCTTTAACTCTTTGTTAAGGTTGAACACAGTCTGTCCTAATGTCCAATTGATAATGAGATCTGCCAGCACAGTACAGACAGGGTTAATTAGAGTAAACATAACTTTCCATAGCCCTCTTCTTAACATTACAAGGAAGGAAGCTAGGCAGAATCTTTAGTCACATATAAGGTGCTTACAAATGGAAGCAGAAATGTTTAAATATTTTTTTAAATGATAAAATATATTTTTTAACGTTTTTTAATTTATGTATGCAATGTGAATGGAAACATGTAAAACATATCAAAAAGTTGTTATTCTAATTTGGCTGCAAAAGTGGAAATACACTTTTAAGCGGATCTTCCATGAAAACACCCAACTTCCACCCAAATACAAATAGTGCAAAACATGCCTTTGCACAGGAAACCTCACCGTGCGCCTCACCACTGCCCACAAAACTGGATGCTCAAAATCCAATGAATATGCACTGCAGCTCATTGCAGAAGCATTTGTCAATGGGATTTAGCACCCAACTTTCCCAGAAGGCAGTGGTCAGGCACACTGACGTCCTGTGCGCCTCTAAGAAATATCACAAGCCATGGCTGTGGTATATTTTTTATTTTGTAAAAGCTTTATTGTTTGCATCATGTTTTAAGCCATTGTATTTGGAGGGTGGGCAATCCTCTTCACAGGATGTCCATTTTAAAGTGTACTGTAGCCAACCAGTAGATGTTTCTAACCTAATAACCTGACTTCAGAGTATTTGGGTTTATGTACACAGGCACAAAAATAAAATATTCTAGCCATTTGAATGAATTTACGCACCTTTGCTTTTAAACCTTCTGCGCACATAAACACAAGTATTTTATGCACCATTA
The DNA here is from genome assembly GCF_000935625.1 of Nanorana parkeri. Lineage (NCBI taxonomy): Eukaryota > Metazoa > Chordata > Amphibia > Anura > Dicroglossidae > Nanorana > Nanorana parkeri. The sequence continues at coordinate 1,311,971 of NW_017306356.1, read as the reverse complement.
CATGCATTTTCATGCTGAATCTTTCTGCTGGCTTTTTTAATTACATCTGTGTGCATTGGCCCTTTATTGTGATCTTTGAGGATCTCTGAGAACTAATTATTTCACATTAGATACAGCTAGAAGGGTCAATGAAAGTTTGTTTTTAAAATGAGTTTAAAATTAAAATTGTTAAAAATATGTAAATAGTTTGTTGTCCATATTCTGGGCACAGGTGTCCTTTATGTATGTGTCTGGGGAAATCAGACAAACATCAATAAAAAGATGACAGGGGTTCTAGCCTCCCCCTACTCTACTAAAGAAAACAAAAAAACAAACCACAACACATTTCTATTGCTGTCTGTGCTCCTATTGCAGATATTACCTTAATGGATAGCAATAATAAACCTAACAAAAGTTCTAATCCTTACCCAATCTACACAAAACTATTCAGGCTGGAAATACACTTGAAATCAAAGAGGAAAAGTCCAGATTCATTTCCTCAAAGGCATTGCCCCAGCTGTTTAGATTTATTCCTCCTTAAAAGGTTAAAAAAAAAACATATACCGTACATCTCTGCAATACATACACATTTCCCCATGTTTTATCTCTTTAAAAAACCTAGAAATGTACTCAGATCTTCACCCCTGTTGTAATGCCAACAACACAACACTTTTGTGGACCATGTGGTGTCAGCCTTCCCTACGGTCTTTTGCTTATCGACTCAACCACTCCCACTCTCAGATCTCTACAACATAAAGGCTAATCATTCAGTGGGCCAAGATGAGAACTAGGAAGGCTCTTTAAGATAACACAGTAGACAGATGTGAATTTCTGATCAACAAAAGTAATATCTAAATAAACCAAACGAGAGCAAATAAGAGTTTGTCATTAGGGTTTCCATCAACTTTAATACGCATGAGTTTACAGCGCTTTTCCAGTGTGAATATGCAAGTGTTATGCCTATGTACGAAATATGCTCACGAAATAGGCTCATACCCAAACACTGTTGCTTAATACTTGTTACCTTGCTTCCTTAACTGATGAAAGACTTCACATTTCAGGTCTATAGCAGGCTGTATTTGCACCAAATGTCTAGGATGTACTTCAAATGCTTTGGCTAGTTTTATATCAGAGCAAAACTGAGACATGGACATACTATATGGCAAATTTCTTCAAGGGCGGACACCATGCAGATACCAAATGATATGAATCGATAACATATTTGCCGTGCAAAATGCCAGGACACACATCAATGCCCTCCTTTCTGTAATACATTATTTAAAAGAAACGCAAAGCATAATCATAAAGATGCATCATATACCTAGGATATGAACATGAGGTTATAATCCACAATAGGTTTACACTGGACAAACATAGTAGGTACAGTCGACCCCCGCGAAGTCACGGTTCAGAGTTTGCAGCCTCAGTCATTCACTGATTTTCCCATATAGGTGTAACATCGGTATTTTACATTCTAGCACTGCAGGAGACATAGCAGTGCAGTACTGTACAGTATACAGGTTTACTTTTACATTCTTTTTTTTTTTTTAAGGGTAATGTATTAAGCTGAGTTTGAAATTAAATGTGTTTTAGGGGCATATTTAGGGTTTAAACTATAAAAATAGGCATTTATAGGCATTTTTTTGACCACATTCAAACTTCGCGAATTTCCGGGGGTCGACTGTATACACTCTGAGTGAGGTCTGTTATTGTGAAGTGACTACAGTGTATAAATTTGTTAGCAGCTTCCCGGCCGGCCGTTGTAATTACACGACCAGCCGGGAGCTTTACATTCAAGCAATTGAGCGTCTCTAGAGACGCTTGATTGCTTGTATTAGCACCTGTCACTGCCATTGCCGGTCCCGAGATCCGCTGTGCCCGATGCGGCTGGGACCGGCACGGCTCTGTGACAGGAGATCAAAGGGAGTTCAGTACACGAACTCCCTTTGATCTCCTCTCAGTCCCCGAATGCAGGAAGTGATGTATATTACATCACTTCCTGCATTCAGTGTCACTCTCCAGCTACAGAAGCTGATGAAGCCGATCTCTGCTTCATCAGCTTCTCTGGAGGTCCCTTGATGACATTGGGGGTCTTGGAGACCCCTGATGTCTCCATAAAGAGGACCTGTCATGTAAATTGGCTATTATATAGGGGGCTTCTTAGCCCCCGGTGTAATAGCAATAAAGTTGTGTGTCAAAAAAAAAAAAGTAATACAAAAATTAAAGAATCAAAAAAAATAAAGTGTAAAAAAAATAAAGTGTAAAAAGAAAACAATTTATTAAAGTCCCCGCCCACCACATACACACTCAGATATGCGTTGGGTGCGCCTACGTGCGAAAACGGCGATTGCGCCTATTGTGCCGCACATGTTACATATCGCCGCAAACGTCAGAGTGAGAGAAATACATTTTAGTGCCATTAATCACCGATAACACTAAACTGATGAGCAGTAAAAGCGTTTTGAGCGTCGCCTATGGGCGTTTTTTGCGATTTTGCAGGCGCACGCAATTTTAAGGCTTGACATGTTTGGTGTCTATTTACCAGACGTGACCCCGACTTTTATGTTTTACCGAAAATATGGGTATAAATGTTTTATAACATAGTGTAGGGAAACTTTTTTTCTTTTACATTTACGGTACTTTTTTCATTATATAGTAAAAAAAATAACCCCCGAGGTGATTATATACCTCAAAAAGAAAGCTCTATCTGTGCCCAAAAAATGTTAACATAAATTGCAAGGCCGATAGTCCGGTCATGCTGACTGGTGAAATATTTGACTGACTGGTGAGACACTTTTCTAGCCCTGTATATATATTGTACAAAGGCTATTCTAATTTGTGTGTTGAGTTTACGATATTTAAGGTGATAGTCTATCCATGTGCTCAGTATGCCAGTCAATAAAAATGTCCACATTTGCCTAAATAAAGCCTTAAGGTTGAATATTATTTCTTTCCAGCGAAGAAAATGTTCCTCTCAGCTATTTAATTCAGAAAGAAAAAAAAAAAACCTTTTCCAACCATAAGCCATTTTAAGAACCTCCTTTGTATCAAAAGCTGATTGACATACTGAATACATCAAGCTTGATAGTCTGTGTTATCAAGGGAAAGAACAGGTTTAACAACGTTATCCCTGGTGCAAAAGTGGAATTACAATTTAAATGAAATTTCTGATTTAATGCTACCCTGACAGTTTAAGTTGAATACCTTAAATGGTTAAACCTAAACTGAAAAATATACAAAAACACAGGCATTTAGTAAAACTTGTAATATTAATATACGCCTCTCCTCTTACCCCCTCCCAGACTTAACTTCCCAAAAGGATTCTAGCTTCAATGAATTCAAAAAGCAGTGCACAATAATTCTCAAAGAGACAGTCATTCCTCTTGAAAATAAAATCTGCATGCAAAAGTCTGGGGGCGAAAAGTTATCACACAGGGCTTTAAAAGAAAAACAAAATATCTTAGGTGCCTGAAAACCAAGTCTGGAACTTGTCAAATTACAGCCATCAACTCTGCCCATTTCTGAAACAAATGAGACTGGGCTCTTTTTATGACTTATACAAAGTTAATCAAAAACGTTTAAAACAACAACAACTGGAGAGAACAAACTTTTTTTTTAAAGTTTAGAAACTGCCCATCAACACAAGTATTTTCATACTTATAAATTGTAACTACATTTTTACTAAATTACATATCCTACACTGTAATCAACACATACTGGATACTATTAGCGGTAGATCATGGAGTTCAGGATTGACAACTCCTGTTAAACACAAGTAAAATACATCTGAAATCATTATCCACCACAGAAAGTAACCACTGAGCTCCACAACTGAAATAAGCAGAAAGAAAATGTTGTAAAAAGTCATTGATCAGTAATGGTCTGATATTGTACAACATAAGAAAATGTTTTGAGAACACAATGAAATTGGATTTTTTTCACGGTCTTTTTAGCTAATTAAGATGTCATCATCGGTCCTTCCTACCCTCAACAGCCATAAAAGAACCCTTCAAGACAACGTTTTGTTAAGCACTATCAAGAAAATATGTGATCAGAGGTTACAAATAATGCAGGCCTATTCTGCACTACACAAGTTTTGTGTACTCCATAGCAAACAATACAGCCTCCATTGTCATGGTCACCACCAGTAGCCCAGTATTTTACATTGATCACTATTTTGGAGCAATTTTCATAACCAGTAGATTGAAAAGTAAGGAACAAACTGAAAGACCATCTAAAATATTTTTTTAAATGTGTAGATTCAGAATAAAAAAAAAAAAATCCATACTGTAGTTCTAAACCTGGAGAAAAGAAAGGAAATGAGAACTAAAGTTGTTGCTCTCATGGATCAATCAGAACAGTCCAAAATGGTAATTCTATTCTTTGTATGTATGTATGTATGTATGTATATATATATATATATCAATATAAATGGGTAAAATGTGCATACATATATACACACACACACATACACACACACATCTATCTATATACATATACACATACATACGCAAATCAATCCAAACTGAATTAGACATGGGTACTAATTAGGTTTTTAATGAAGACACACACACACACTATATCTATCTATATTTATATTGCACACATACATTTGAACATAAACAGTTTTAATCTTATTAGAAAGGAATATCAAAAATAATATGAGTGCTAAGACATAAGACATTAGGCAAAATTGTCTTTTTATGAAAAGTAGCTCCATTAACCACTTTAATACTGCACACGCCACTACCTGACCAGAATAGCTGCTCAGCCAAGTAATGCAGCAAACAAATATGGATTTATAATAGTTTAAAACCTTTTAAATCGTGCAGAGAGATTTATTAAAGTGTGATTTTCAGCGGTTCAAAGGGTATTTTCAAAATGATTAATATGGCTAGACATTCATTATTCATTGCCATACCTGGATTAATAGAAATGGAACTAGCTGTGAATTTTATGGATACCAATGGATGCTTTCCAAATATAAGTGCTTTGCTGTGAGTTTATATTAACCTAGAATTGCTTTTAACCCTTAAACTTAGAAATCATTTAGAAACCATGTCTATATTTCCATCACCTTTAATTCAAATCAGGACATCACTGGCACATCAATCAACTAATGCAGGAAGCTGGAAAAAAAAGCCACAATTTTCAGAGCACAGGATTGTCAGAGCCGACTAGAACAAAAAAAGCTATACCTAACCCCACTCTGACTTTGCCAGCATTTAAAACATAGGTACAATTATTTAGCATAATTTAAATTCTGTATCAAAAGAAATAAAAGTAAAAAAACAAACCGCATTGTATTTCACTGGAATATTGAGGCAACATTGAAGTAAAAACTTCATGATAGGAGTATTTAGCTTTGTAGGTTATTACCGTAGATTATTTTTTTAAAGTTGCCCACTCTGTAACAACACACACACACACACACACTAATACAAAACCACAGACAGAAATAGTCAGTTATCAAAAAAGATCATTAAATAATGGAATAAAAAAAAAAACCCACAATATTAGGAGGTAACAAAAGTGACTATCAAACTCTTATCTTACCTTCTGGGAAAGCATCTCTAGCTAAGTAAGACGATTGCCAATATATGCAGAGCACTGATAATTTTAGGGAGTTGTTGGTCAAGGCTTTCAAAGCGAGTGCTTGTCTGGGAATCTCAGGGGGTGGACTGGAATTAGGGTTCCCATACGTAACTAGGATTTTAATTAAAAGGCCCAAAAGAAGACATCTGCTAATCACAGTGGTTTACTTACACACAAAAAAAGTCAGAGCCAAGCAGATGTCAAAAGGGAAAGTGCTAACATAATAAGACCTTTACATATCTCAATATAACACAACTTAACCAATTTAACTTAAACAAAACTAGTACTCTACTGCTGACAAGTGAACTTGTGACTTTCCACTTTCAGATAGATGAATGACTTTGAGTCTGTGCACACAAGCACCTTTGCAACTTTGCTTTGGAACGTTTTTTTGTATTTTTGTTTTTCTGGCTCTGTCTACATTGCTTTCTGCTGAGAGGTGCAGGTTCTGTACATAGAACCAAGTAGATATCACATTCTTTACAAAGAAGACACATAAAAACCAGCTTGCGTTTTTTCAGAACACCATTATTTATGCTCTACCATGCAAACCGAATCTGCAGCTGGGCGTAAAGATGTACACTGGCTGTGGCAATGTGGTCCAGAGCAAACTCGCAGAGAAAGATGTTCATAATTAAAGATATCTTTCAGGCTGCTAAAAACCAAGTCAATATTTAAAATTCAGTAAGGGGCTGAATACATTTATACACATATTGTTAAATACCTGAATCTGTCTTTATATCAGGTTGTTGTAATCCTCTGATCACTAGGTATCAGCCTAGGAGAGAAAGGAGTGGCACAGTAAGCCAATCAGAATCTATTGCATTGCAGAATATGACCCAATGCTGAGAAAATGCTCACAGAAAAAGAGAAAGAGTGAGCATAGCAATGACATTATTGTGCTGTTGCTTCCTCAATGTCCAATCAGCTGGACGTTGTATTGCTTAAAGCTGAACTCCAGGATTTTGGTAAAAAATGCTAGGGATGCACAGATACCGTTTTTTTGGTATCGAGTACCAGTACCGATATTTTGTTCCAGCACTCGCCGATACCACATACCGAGACCGGAAGTTCCATTAAGGAAGCCGGGCAGCGTGTAATGACTCGCCGCCCGGCTTCCCGATTAGCTGGGAAGTGAGTCATTACCCGCCCTCCAACTTCCTGATTACCCAGGAATCCGGTGGAACGTGGGAGTTTGCATCCTCTAACTCACTGTGACTTCCGGTGATGTTGAATACACAATGCGCATGCGCGAGGCTCGAAGATCAGTTGATCAGGTCCACACTCCTCACGGTCAACTTCCGTGGTCACACATTCCAAACTCAAATAGAACCCAGGGAAGCGGCTCCATGCTCACTTGTCACCAGGTTTCTGGCCATTCAGGAAGCCGGGCGGCGTGTAATGACTTGCCGCACAGGTTCCTGATTGGCCCAGCTTCCCGACCAATCAGGAAGCTGGGTGGCAAGTCATTACACGCCGCCTGGCTTTCTGATTGGCCGGGAAGCCGGCTAAATGCTCCCTCATCACCAATCAGGAAGCCGGGCGGTGTGTAAGGACTCGCTGCCTGGCTTCCTGATAGCGGAGGTTCCGGTATCGGGATAAGCATCGGAAGCATTTGGCCGAATGCAAGAACATGCCCACATACTCGGTATCGGTGCATCCCTAAAAAAAATACCACTTCCCCCTTGGACACAAAGTCCTCAATCTCTTTTTCTGCAGCCCCTGTTATAAATGAACAGGAATCTTCTCCGAGTCTTCCTGTTCATTCATAACTTGTGGACATAGTATGTTTACTATATTCACAATCATGAATGAACAGGAAGTGATGTAGATCACTTCCCATTCATTCAAAATTGAGGACACAGTACACATACTCTGTCCTCAATTATTTACAAACACTCAGCGATCCTAAGAGGCAGCAGTAAGGTACAGTGATGTCACCTGTGCCTCAAAGCACAGGTGAATTTCTAATTCTTACTGCATATTTTTTTGTTAAATCTTAACATTTAAAGCTTTTGTTACTGCCAATTTTTTTTGGGTGGTGGGGAGCTGACAGGGATGGAAACTTCTTTTTATAGAAAAGGTGCGCTTTAAAGAAGATACACTATATTACCAAAAGTATTGGGACGCCTGCCGTTACACGCACATGAACTTTAATGGCATACCAGTCTGAGTTCATAGGGTTCAATATTGAGTTGGCTCACCCTTTGCCGCTATAACAGCTTCAACTCTTCTGGGAAGGCATCCACAAGGTTTAGGAGTGTGTCTATTGGAATGTTTGACCATTCTTCCAGAAGCGCATTTGTGAGGTCAAGTACTGATGTTGGATGAGAAGGCCTGGCTCGCAGTCTCTGCTCTAATTCATCCCAAAGGTGTTCTATCGGGTTGAGGTCAGGACTTGGTCAGGACTGTGCAGGCCAGTCAAGTTTCTCCACCCCAAATTCACTCATCCATGCCTTTATGGACCTTGCTTTGTGCACTGGTGTGCAGTCATGTTGGAACAGGAAGGGGCCATACCCAAACTGTTCCCATAAAGTTGGGAGCATTAAATTATCCAAAAAGTCTTGGTATGCTGATGCCTTAAGACTTCCCTTCACTGGAACTAAGGGGCCAAGCCCAACCCCTGAAATACAACCCCACACCATAACCCCCCCCTCCACCAAACTTTACACTTGGCACAATGCAGTCAGGCAAGTACCGTTCTCCTGGCAACCGCCAAACCCAGACACGCCCATCGAATTGCCAGACAGAGTGTGATTCGTCACTCCAGAGAACACGTCTTCACTTCTCTAGAGTCCAGTGGCGGCGTGCTTTACACCACTGCATCCGACACTTTGCATTGCACTTGGTGGTGTAAGGCTTGGATGCAGCTGCTCCGCCATGGAAACCCATTCCATGAAGCTCTCTATGCACTGTTGTTGTGCCAATCTGAAGGCCAAATGAAGTTTGGAGGTCTGTAGCTATTGACTCTGCAGACAGTTGGTGACTTCTGTGCACTTTAGCATGCGCTGACCCCGCTCTGTCATTTTACGTGGTCTACCACTTCATGGTTGAGTTGCTGTTGTTCCCAGTTGCTTCCACTTTGTTATAATACCACTAACAGGTGACCGTGGAATATTTAGTAGCAAGGAAATGTCACGGATGGACTTATTGCACAGGTGGCAACCTATCACGGTACCACGCTTGGATTCACTGAGCTCCTGAGAGCGACCCATTCTTTCACAAATGTTTGTAGAAGCGTCTGCATGCCCAGGTGCTTGATTTTATGTACCTGTGGCCATGGAGGTGATTGGAATATCTGAATCCAATGATTTGGAAGGGTGTCCCAAAACTTTTGCTTGTGGCTTTTGGCAATATAGTGTATATTAGTATAGTAATATTATACTCCTTCCAATAATTAGAGAAGGTGTGGGATACTGCAGCTGTCACACGCTATGTCTTTATACCCGAGAGCTGAGCAGTCACGAACCGCTGATCACTCAGCTCACAGCTTCTCCCTGCAAAGAATAGTAACGGTCACTCACCACTCCCCACAGGGATTCCCCCTCCATTCCTCCAGCGCTCATTGGAGGGACAGACGGGAGGGGGCGGGCACAGCTGGTTCTGGAACTAGAAAGGCAAAGCCAGCTGTCACTTAGGCAGTCAGGGTGGATTCCAACAATATTGTCCAATCCTTCCCAGCTGAAGTACAGCTCTGTGCTGTCAGCATATAAAACTGGCAGTAGCCCGCTATATACTGACTTTGGGTTACAGGAGTACATTAGTAAATATAGTCCTGTGACCCAAAAGAGAAGTACAGCCAAAAAAGGTTTGACTTTACACCCCCTCTGACATCATAATCCCACCAAAAAATACCCATGTATGTGTGTGCCAGGCTTCTCAGCAAAACATAACATAAGTGTCACCTCCAATCAGATCAGCCCTATCACAAGGATAATATTGGGCTCCAAGTGTCCCCTGATGGCCAGGCAAATCCGAAGCATGGGGAGCAAACTTATGCAAGCCCACAGGGCTGGGTCTTGCAAAACACAGTGCACCTCTGCCGGAATGGCAAGATAGCATGCACCGGAGGGTGATGAGTGAATAACGCCCCCACCAGGATCAGGTTGCTGGGCAGCTGGCAGGGCACAGAAAGACTCGTGCTGTCAGTGTGGCTCACATTGTTGAGAGACCATCACACAACTACTGATCTAATAAGATGCAAATCCCAAAAGGAAGGGGGACGGTTGGGGAACACATAGGAAGGGGGGAAGAAAAAAAAAAAAGAGGGCAAGAAAACAGAGCGATGCATATATGGGATAAATATGTGTGAAAACTAATCAGAAAAATAAACAATTTTTATTTTTTTTAAAAGGGGATAGAGTTAGCTGTCACATGATATCAATGAGCTAAATTGCATATGTTTTTCAAGCTATTCCAAATGCTGATTAAATCACTTACAATGGATGCTGCTTTTAGCTTCCTGCAGAATCAGCTTGTCCTCTGAGCACTGGCCCTCTTGTTTTAGGGGGGCTCCTTTCTCAAAGTTCTATGGAGCCACCCTTGTGTGTGCTAGTAAGCTGTGCGTGTATCTACAAATACACAGACACAGCAAATCAAGCTACTTCCCTCCTCTACAAAGTTAGAAGATGAACAGTTGCTGGAGACTGCTCTGTCTCCTGTGATCTTGTACAGGACTGTTCAGGAAAGCTGAGCTGAGAGACTGGAACCAGCTGTTCAGAAACATGATCACTGTAAGTGCTCAGTCAAAAATATAAAGTAATACTTTGTTGGGCAATGTATTTGTTTGCTCTGGATTATTAAAAACGTTTGAGAGTTTAATACTACTTTAAGTATTGAGGCCCCTGAGACTGACGGTGTCTAATGTAAGGATCCAAAATGCCTCCCTTCAGAGTAAAAAGTTATCAAATTTTCCTCCTCTGCATGGTTCATGTATCTATTCAATGACCATAGCTCTAGCTGATGGTTATATTTACAAGAATGGACTGCCAGTTCATTGGGGTCAAAGTTTTTGCCTTGTTTCCTCTATTTGCCAGTTTGATATCGCTGCAATGTTTTTGGTACCTCTGTTTGAATGAGTTGATCATTTTCCCTACATAAACCAACAAACAAGGGCATTTCAGTATGTACACACAGCAGTCAGTACTGCACTTCTAATATTCCTTAATTAGATATTTTTTACCATATGGATAGAAAAAGGTTTCACCTGTAATTAGAGAGTTACAGATCTTGCAAATGTGGCTTCTATAGCAACCCATCCTCCATAGGTGACTCTATAAATGCCTTTACAGCTCATCAGTTTAGAGTCAATACTGAATGATTGTCATAAAATTATTGCTCTTACCCCAGCTGCATGGTGATACTGATTATGTGTGGTGCAATTGCCCTTTTTATAACAGCTTACCATTGTTCAAGGTAATGCAATTTGAAATCTTTTCACTTGGGATACAATTATTGACCTTACTGCTGTTTCACCACTTCTTACTTTGAGAGGAAACCCACGCATTAGTTGGGTAAGCAGGGATGTCCCGATACCATTTTTTCAAGACCAAGTACTTTCCCTCAGGTAGTTGCCAATACCAATCACCGATACTTTTTCTTAAATGGACATGTGACATTTTTTTCTAAAACAATACAAACTAATGATTTTAGGGCAGTTTCTTTATAATTATGAAGTACTGGAACAAATCTCAGCAATCCATGGTTATTCAGCAATGGAGAATTGCAACCAGCAATCATGGATTGCTGAGATTTGTAGTCCTTTATAGCGGGTTGCCTTTTTTGCTGTATAATCATTGATTATACAGCAACGGAGAATGGCAACTGGCTATAGAGGACTACAAATCTCAGCAATCCATGATTATTCAGCAATGGAGAATGGCAGCCAACAATAGAGAACTACAGATTATACAGCAATTATACAGGGCTGTACAGGTGGGTGCCGGGCTCTCCAAGGCTCGGAGGGTGGGTGCCAGGCTCTCCAGGGCTGAACGGGTGGGTGCAAGGCTCGTACCAGGCTCCAGGGCTGTACGTGTGGGTGTGGGGCTGTCCTTTACTGTCCCGGTCTGGGGAAAGAGCAAGAGGTGATGGGCGGCCAGACCGGCACTGTTAAAGATAGTTGCCTGAGGTCCCCAGCAAGTGCAGGACCTCAGGCAGCCGCTCTTGCTTAAAAATTTCAAGGGACAGTATAGGCCTTTAATATCGGGGCATTATCATGAGTATAAATACTCATGAAAATGCCCTTTATCAGCCCCAATACCGATACTAGTATCAGTACATCCCTAGTTTAAAGATTTGACTTTCTAAAAGTCACTAAGTGCCAGCTATGGGCAATTAAATTAATTTTACAGTATACGCATATTTTAGATAAAGCTTCATTTTTAAGAAAATATGCCTGACCAAGATTACATGTATGTGTATTACTATGTTATCACCCTGTACTATAGCACACATTGTACAACAGGCAATTCCTTTTGTTATTTACTTGTCAATCTGAAACAAGAAAAAGGACTACCAGAAGTCCCTAAGAAAGGGTCAGCCTAAAGTCTTCAGGAGCTTGTTAAAATTAACATACAAAATAAACAATATTTAGTACAAGGTTAGGCCAAGTTCATTTTAAGTTTAATTTCTGGAAGTGATCTTCATAACTTAGGCGTTCCATCCCTTTTGTTAATTTTGTTGCCCTTCTCAGAACCCTCTCAAGTTTGAGGACATCTTTCCTGAAGATTGGTGACCAAAACTGAACTACAAAATCAAGGTGAGGCCAAACCAGAGATTTATAAAGTGGTAGTATTAAGTTTTTACCTCTTGCAATAAATCCCTCTTTTATTGCAGCATAGTATCTTGCTCAGTTAGTTGCAGCATTGGCCTTGCATGCTATTGCCGAGTCTGTGATCTATGAGCGCCCCAGGTTTTTCTCCAGGCCCGACTTCTGCAGAGGAGCACCTCCTAGATAGTGATTTGTATGCATGTTCTTAGTTCCCATGTGCAGAACTTTGCATTTCTCAATACTGGATCGCATCTGCCATGTTGCAGCCCACTCTTCAATTTTATCTAGGTCTTGCTGCAGTGATTTTGTCTTGCTGTGAAGTTATTGCCCTACATGGCTTAGTTTATTCAGAAAACACTGAGATTGAGCTATTTATGTCAACCTCTAAATCATTTATGAATAAGATAAACAGAACTGGTCCCAGAAGTGAACCCTAGGGTACTCTACTCAAGGCTATTTATAACGACCCTCTGGATTCATTTCTGTAGCCAGTTTTTCACCAATACCAATAGAACCTAATTTGAAAATTAAAAGTTTGTGGGGTACTTATCTATGATTTTGCAAAGTCTAGATACACCATGTCTACTGGGCTTCATGTGTCTAAATTACTACTTGCGTCCCCATGGAATATTAATAGGTTGGTCAAAAGTGGATTTCTAAAGATAAAAATCAAACAAATCAAACAAACAAGAGTAGGCACCAAAAAGTGCCGTTTAAAACTTCTATTGGTACATGTCAGCTCTTCACAACAAATCTGAAAATGCAAAAACTCAAATTCTTACAATTACTGACTTTCTGAAAGGCTCATCCTTCCCCGCATCTCATGAGGCAGTGACCAGACTTCTTGATAGGTTACTGAGGTCTTAGCAATGCCTTGTAGAGTACAGAGAGGGAGGGGGGTCCTATAGTTATCTCCCAAACATGAACTAATACTTTTTGGGTGGATTTTGCCTTTAAAACACACACAAATGCCAACTTAATAGTTATGGCCATGAGTCCATAAAATTAAAGATAAGGGAAAAAAGGGCTGTTACCCAAACAAAATTGCCTGTTAACTGTTAAGAAACATGGAGTTACACTAACTGAAACAACCAAACAACCCACTGCACAAACAACCCAATTTCAGGACACAGGCCCTCACAAAATGCTGAAAAAGAGATGTGCCCTGAATTGCGCTATTTAACAGGAGTGACATGAGAAGAAATGTCAATGGAAAATGAAATAGTTTAAAAACCATCTCTCTGTGAGCTACTATTGTCTTTTTCCTATGGATGCTAAAATGGGGTGGTAGATCTCCCACATTCTTCAGTGGAGGTCTAGATTATGCTTTAGAAGTCTAGTGACTTTCACTTACAACCCTAAAAACCGCTCTAGGTGAATTATTTCCCACATGTTTAGTAGTCTACCACTCCAGGATTCTGTATCCTGCTAGACTTTTAAGGGTGTCTCATACGGGGATATCTTCATCACGCCATGGCCATTGACTAGACCTATGGGTTAGGGCTTGTTTAGATAGGTTTAGGATAGGGATGCACCGATACCGGTATTTTAGTATCGAGTACCAATATTTTCTTTCGGCACTCGCCGATACCGAGTAACGCAAGTCCCATTTAGGAAGCCAGGTGGCGTGTAATGACTTCACACCTGGCATCCTGGTTAGCCAGGAAGCGTGTAAAGACTTGCCACCCAGCTTACCGATTAGCAGGGAAGCCGTCCCCATGCTTCTCATCACCAGGTGACTAGAAAGCATGGAGCTGGCTTTCTGGCCATTCATAAAGCCGGGCGATGTGTTATGACGCAGGGCCCGGCTTCCTGATTGGCTGGGAAGCCGGCTCCATGCTCCCTCGTCATGAGGTGATGAGGGAGCATGTAGCCGGCTTCCCAACCAATCAGAAAGCCGGGCGCCACGTCATTGCACGGCGCCTGGCTTCCCGATTGGCCAGCTTCCGACCAGTCAGGAAGCCAGCTCCATGCTCTGGTGTCACAAGTGACGAGAGAGCATAAAGCCGGTTTCCCGGCCAATCAGGAAACCGGGCAGCGTATAATGACACGCTGCCTGGCTTTCGGATACCGGAAGTATCGGGCTAGGCATCGGAGCCTTTGGGCGAGTACGGGTACTCGCCCAAATACTTGGCATCGGCAGCGATACTAGTATCGGTGCATCCCTAGTTTGGGAATATTTAACTTACATTTAAGATAATTTTGAGATACTTCTAAGTTCCTTTACAAGTGTTTCTGACCTAAGATGCATCAAGTGACTTCATGCTGTTTTTGTATTCTTATTGAATATTATAGGGGAAATCAGTTCTAACATACAGAAAAAATGCCTTTGTAGGTAAGCCTATAAAAAACAAACAAGAAAGAACTTAAAAAACAAACCCTCGCTTAAACGTCTGTAGCCTTCTAGGTTCAACTGAATACTCGCGTCTCCATCTTCTTTTGCCTTTCCCAACAACATCCAGTTTTCAACTCCACTTTGTTCACTGTCTGATGTTAAGAAGTCTTCATAATTAGCCTCTCCCTCATCTGAGCTTCCCCTTATCACCACAACTTCCTGGACAAATCCATCTTTGTAGCTCTTGCCGGAGCTCAGAGATTTTGACCTTCGCTCTCTTGACACTTTTGCTCGAGTTGTAAAGGTTTTGGGAGTGGACTGATTTGTGGGTTGGCGAACTGTTCCAAAATATTTCCCTTTGGTTTTGGAGAAATTTACACTGTCTTCATCCAAACTGTCAGACAGGATGATAACTGCAGAGGAGTCTGAGGCCCTGATGTCATCACTGTCAGAAATAGTTATCACACCGGTCTTCTCTTTTGTGAAGCCAGAGGTCACATTTTGTGTTTGCTCTGACGTTCCGCCAGTTGTCTCTGAAACTTTGGAGTTAGGTTGGTTAAGATTCTGGCAATAATGCACCTGGCTATAGAGGTAGAATTCCACTTCACTGTCAACACTCTCATCGCTAGAAGAGTCTTCACGGTACAGCTCATCTTCATATGCTGTAACGTCCTCCTCATTGTTAAACATGATGAGGAATGTTCTGCAAAACAGAAATGACAAAATTTGCATAATGACTTTCACTTAATGAACTGACACTGTTGGATTATTATATAAATCGAAAAGCAAACATGGTGGTGGTGCCCATTTGCCAAAGATTTATGGAGAAAAAACCAACACAACGTTTCACACTGTTATGTTATTATCTATAGCAATGAACCTCAGTGTGGTACTTAATTTGAAAAAAGGCGGCCTCACTAAATACCAGTTATTTTGATGACATGTGTTTTGATGGCTGAGGTTCAAATTTCTAAAGAGAAACTCTGGGCTGTTATTAAACACTATGCCATAACAAAACAATCTGGGAATGTTTCACTCATTTCAATCAACTTCTCACATACAGCACAAAGGAAGCTGCCAAGCAATATTTACATGTGCCTATACACTTCTAGTACTCTGCGCAGCTGCCACTGGCCCGGGTATGTACACTGTGCGCAGCTGCCACTGGCCCGGGTATGTACACTGTGCGCAGCTGCCACTGGCCCGGGTATGTACACTGTGCGCAGCTGCCACTGGCCTGGGTATGTATACGGTGCGCAGCTGCCACTGGCCTGGGTATGTACACTGTGCGCAGCTGCCACTGGCCTGGGTATGTACACTGTGCGCAGCTGCCACTGGCCTGGGTATGTACACTGTGTGCAGCTGCCACTGGCCTGGGTATGTACACAGTGCGCAGCTGCCGCTGGCCAGGTATGTACACTGTGCACAGCTGCCGCTGGCCAGGTATGTACACTGTGTACAACTAATAGTTAAAGTCCAACCATGCACCAGACCAGAATCCCAAAGTTCATAAGATGGGTGCTGGTATGACCCGCGGATGGCACCGGGCAAATCCAAGACACCCGCACACTCCAAGGTCCAACATGTAAGCGCAACATGGCAACACTGGTGGACAGCAACGTTTCAGAACAGTCCAAGGTGCCTTCATCAGGCAAGCATAGTGACCTTGGAGGGTTCCGAAACGTTGCTGTCCACTAGTGTCGCCATATTGTTTATCTGAACAACAATGTCTGAATAAAGGTGTTTACATGTTGGACCTTGGAGTGCGGATAACTTATTTCCCTGTGCACAACTGCCACATGCCAGTTGTGTACTAGGTGTGTACACCTGTCATGTGGCAGGTATGTAAACTGTATAGAGCTGTCACATGCCAGGTATGTATACTGTACACAGCAGCCAGGTATGTACTCTGTGTACAGCTGCCACGTGATGGTTATGTACACTCTGCACAGCTGCCATGTAATGGGTATGTACACTCTGCACAGCTGCCATGTAATGGGTATGTACACTCTGCACAGCTGCCATGTGATGGGTATGTGCACTCTGCACAGATGCTATGTGATGGATATGTACACTCTGCACAGATGCTATGTGATGGATATGTACACTCTGCACAGCTGCTATGTGATGGATATGTACACTCTGCACAGCTGCCATGTGATGGGTATGTACTCTGCACAGATGCTATGTGATGGATATGTACACTCTGCACAGCTGCCATGTGATGGATATGTACACTCTGCACAGCTGCCATGTGATGGGTATGTACGCTCTGCACAGCTGCCATGTGATGGGTATGTACACTCTGCACAGATGCCATGTGATGGATATGTACACTCTGCACAGCTGCCATGTGATGGGTATGTACACTCTGCACAGCTGCCATGTGATGGGTATGTACACTCTGCACAGCTGCCATGTGATGGGTATGTACACTCTGCACAGCTGCCATGTGCTCTGCACGTATACTGTGCCTCCCTTGGCACAAGATATATGACAGCACCTTGACCCTCCCCCAGACAACACACAGCCCACACCTTACCTGACAACAGATACCTCTAGATATTCCTACACATTGGACCTGAGGGAACTATGAGCAACTTCTACTGAAAACTGAACTACCCCCAGCTGCACATGGGATTGTTGCAACACACAGAGACGTCCCTCCGGAAACGAGCAACATTGGTTCCGCTTTACAGGAAGTCAGTGCAGGCAGGGTTTCAATCTCTCCGATTTTCGATCAGGCTGTCCAGTATTTGTCTTCCCTATTCTCTTCAAAACTCTTGCAAACTACCGGCTGGTTATTCGTATGAGTCATCACAGAAATAAACGAGTTTTTACTATCTGGCGGCCATTGTTTTGAAGACCACTGCTTCAACTGTATATACTCAGCCCTCTAGTGAATAAGGCGCTGCTTGACTGACAAAGAAGCTAGCCAATAGAACCTTCAAACGCAGCCAACCCGGGGTGGGACGCTGGTCTTATATTTGTTGTCATCTCTCCCTGGCATGTATATATTACATGTATTGTGTCCAGATCATAGAAACACATTGGGGGGAATTTATGAAAACTGGAGCAGACAAAATCTGAGCAGCTGTGCATGACAACCAATCAGCGTCTCTCCTCAGTTTGTTCAGTGAAGATTTGAAAATGAAAGAGAGAAGCTGATTGGTTGCCATGCACAGCTGCTCCAGATTTTGTCTGCTCCAGTTTTGACAAATTCCCTCCATAGTGAATAAATTAACAGTAAGTGAATCTAACCATCTCACCCTTTAGTCTGTTCTAAGTATTCACTACTCTTTTGGAAAAATAATACTTTCGGATGTTGCTCTTAAGCTGGCCATACACAGTTACAATTTGATAGTATCATCTCTGCCCAATCTCCTTTAGGACTACAGAAACTATATAATATGAAGGCTAACCTTCATAGTCCATTCAGGCCCATGTACTGCATAGTTGATGGAAGATTGTATAATCAGGTTGTAACTTATGTACACTCTGCACAGCTGCCATGTGATGGGTATGTACACTCTGCACAGCTGCCATGTGATGGGTATGTACACTCTGCACAGCTGCCATGTGATGGGTATGTACACTCTGCACAGCTGCCATGTGCTCTGCACGTATACTGTGCCTCCCTTGGCACAAGATATATGACAGCACCTTGACCCTCCCCCAGACAACACACAGCCCACACCTTACCTGACAACAGATACCTCTAGATATTCCTACACATTGGACCTGAGGGAACTATGAGCAACTTCTACTGAAAACTGAACTACCCCCAGCTGCACATGGGATTGTTGCAACACACAGAGACGTCCCTCCGGAAACGAGCAACATTGGTTCCGCTTTACAGGAAGTCAGTGCAGGCAGGGTTTCAATCTCTCCGATTTTCGATCAGGCTGTCCAGTATTTGTCTTCCCTATTCTCTTCAAAACTCTTGCAAACTACCGGCTGGTTATTCGTATGAGTCATCACAGAAATAAACGAGTTTTTACTATCTGGCGGCCATTGTTTTGAAGACCACTGCTTCAACTGTATATACTCAGCCCTCTAGTGAATAAGGCGCTGCTTGACTGACAAAGAAGCTAGCCAATAGAACCTTCAAACGCAGCCAACCCGGGGTGGGACGCTGGTCTTATATTTGTTGTCATCTCTCCCTGGCATGTATATATTACATGTATTGTGTCCAGATCATAGAAACACATTGGGGGGAATTTATGAAAACTGGAGCAGACAAAATCTGAGCAGCTGTGCATGACAACCAATCAGCGTCTCTCCTCAGTTTGTTCAGTGAAGATTTGAAAATGAAAGAGAGAAGCTGATTGGTTGCCATGCACAGCTGCTCCAGATTTTGTCTGCTCCAGTTTTGACAAATTCCCTCCATAGTGAATAAATTAACAGTAAGTGAATCTAACCATCTCACCCTTTAGTCTGTTCTAAGTATTCACTACTCTTTTGGAAAAATAATACTTTCGGATGTTGCTCTTAAGCTGGCCATACACAGTTACAATTTGATAGTATCATCTCTGCCCAATCTCCTTTAGGACTACAGAAACTATATAATATGAAGGCTAACCTTCATAGTCCATTCAGGCCCATGTACTGCATAGTTGATGGAAGATTGTATAATCAGGTTGTAACATGTATGGCCAGTTTTTAACGTTCCTCCTGCTAGTATGAGGCTGTGCCCTCATGTTCTCAATCTCAGCTTTATATTGAAAATATTGCTCAGCCCCATAGCTGCTATATTGCTACTTACCTGATGCTCAGCCCCATAGCGGTCAGTGCTCACCTCTCCCCCCCTCGGGCTATGGAATGTACCTTGGCGACCTCACATCTAATGCAAGTCAATGGACCTGCATAAGACCTGATGACTTCAGCGGTCCTTAGACAGTGTGTATTATGGGTCGTATGTGTGTGCCTTGTGTGTATTATGGGTCGTATGTGTGTGCCTTGTGTGTATTATGGGTCGTATGTGTGTGCCTTGTGTGTATTATGGGTCGTATGTGTGTGCCTTGTGTGTATTATGGGTCGTATGTGTGTGCCTTGTGTGTATTATGGGTCGTATGTGTGTGCCTTGTGTGTATTATGGGTCGCATGTGTGTGCCTTGTGTGTATTATGGGTCGTATGTATGCTGTATGTGTGTGTATTATGGGTCGTATGTATGCTGTATGTGTGTGTATTATGGGTCGTATGTATGCTGTATGTGTGTGTATTATGGGTCGTATGTATGCTGTATGTGTGTGTATTATGGGTCGTATGTATGCTGTATGTGTGTGTATTATGGGTCGTATGTATGCTGTATGTGTGTGTATTATGGGTCGTATGTATGCTGTATGTGTGTGTATTATGGGTCGTATGTATGCTGTATGTGTGTCTATTATGGGTCGTATGTATGCTGTATGTGTGTGTAGTGTGCCTTGTGTGTATTATGTGTCTTATGTGTGCTGTGTGTATTATGTGTCTTATGTGTGTGTATTATGTGTCGTATGTGTGTGTATTATGTGTCGTATGTGTGTGCCTTGTGTGTATTATGGGTCTTATGTGTGCTCTGTGTGTGTATTATGTGTCGCGTGCGTGTGTGCATATTATGTGTTGTGTGCATGTTGTGTGTATTATGGGTTGTATGTGTGTGCCTTGTGTGTACTATGGGTCTTACGTGTGTGCCTTGTGTGTACTATGGGTCTTACGTGTGTGCCTTGTGTGTATTATGGGTCTTATGTGTGTGACTTGTGTGCATTATGGGTCTTATGTGTGCTGTGTGTGCGTATTAGGTGTTGTATGTGTGTGCCTTGTGTGTATTATTGGTTGTATGTGTATTGTGTGTGTATTATGTGTTACACGGACACACACACAGGAAAGCAAAGCAATGGTGCGTGGAGTCAGGGGCGTCACGAGGCTGGGTGACACCAGAAGCGGTAACCGAGTGTCACCACACTGAGACGCCACTGTGCATGTGTGTGACTTCACTGCGCATGCGCGTGACGTCACCACGCGCTTGCGCGATGACGTCATCGCGCACGCGCGGCAGTATTATGATACCTGCCGGCGGCCATCTTGGTGATGGATGCAGGGAGAGAAACGAGGGGACAGTCACCCGGCGGCATAAGGTATGCCGCCAGGTCCCCTCCTCTCTCCTGATACTGTCGGGCGTTCGGTCCATGACCGAGCGCCCGAATTTTCAGAGGGGGGTGACACAAAAATGACTGCGAGTCATTTTGGTGTCACCACTCCAATGGTGTCACCCGGGTGCGGTAACACCACACACCATGCAGCCAATCCGATTCCCCCAGACAAAAGCGTCTGGTGAGAGGAGCCCAGGAGAGAAGTCCGCTTGGTAATGTTTTCCTTCCTGCTCAAGTTCTACCGGTGACATACTGTATGTAACATATGCCAGGGATGAGAGCTATGCAGAAAGAATTGTTATGATGTGTCCATTAAATAATAAACATTTAATAATCAATATTTAATAAATTAAATAACTAATAGTTAATAAAATAATGAAATAGTTTTTGATCCCCAAGCAAAACATGACTTAGTACTTGGTGGAGAAACCCTTGTTGGCCAGCACAGATGTAAGACGTTTCTTGTAGTTGTTTATCAGGTTTGCACATATCTCAGGAGGGATTTTGGTCCACTCTTCTTTACAGATCTTCTCTAAATCCTTAAGGTTTCTTGGCTGTCGCTTGGCAACTCGAAGTTTCAGCTCCCTCCGTCCTGGCTGAGGGAAGGATGTTCTCATCCAAGATTTTACAATACATGGCCCTGTCCAATGGCCCCTGAATACGGCAAAGTCAGCCGGTACCTTTAGCAGAGAAACAGCCCCAAAGCATAATGTTTCCACCTCCATGCTTGACTGTAGGGATGGTGTTCTTAGGGTCATAGTCAGCATTTTTCTTCCTCCAAACACGGCGAGTCAAGTTAATGCCAAAGAGCTCAATGTTGGTCTCATCTGACCACAGCACTTTCTCCCAATCCTTCTCTGAATCATTTAGATGTTCATTGGCAAACTTCAGGTGGGCCTGTACATGTGCCTTCTTGAGGAGGGGCACCTTGCCGGCGCTGTAGGATCTCAATCCATGGCAGTGTATAGGGTTACCAATGGTTTGTTTAGTGACTGCCTTGAGATCATTCACAAGCTCCTCTCGTGTAGTTCTGGGCTGATCCCTCACTTTTCTCGTGATCATCCTTACCCCATGAGGCCAAATCTTGCATGGAGCTCCAGACCGAGGGCGATTGATGGTTATTTTGTATTCCCTCCATTTGCAAATAATCGCTCCAACAGTTGTTTCCTTCTCACCAAGCTTCTTGCTGATAGTCTTGTAGCCCATTCCAGGCTTGTGCAGATCTACAATCTTGTCCCTAGCGTCCTTTGACAGCTCTGTGGTCTTGCCCATGGTGGTGAGGTTTGAATGGAAGGAAGAGATTCTGTGGACAGGTGTCTTTTATATACATATTACTGACATCATTATTGCGACCTGGGAATTAATCTAGGTAAATATTTTATTTATTTTTAAGATATATAGTAATCTACTGCTGTCTGCAGTGCTGTTGCGCAGCACACTAGGACATACTACTGGCCATTGTGGAGTGCTGTGTAGGAATGTATTTTCGTCTGGGCTAGTGTGTTGGCAGCCCACTCAAATGCCCATTCATAGGGTGCATTAACACAATGCTTGTTGCATCGGTTGAAAGATGACAAGTCAATCTAGTTCACCACTATTAATTCGCTCAACACCCTTTCAATGGTGGTCAGTGGGAGAAGGGCCTCCATACATTGGTGGTAAGTGGGAGAAAGGTGCATTTACATTGGTAATCAGTGGGCAGAATGTCCCTTACATTGGTAATCCCACCTCACATTGATGGTCACTGTTCCCATGTCACTTACTCTTTTGAGTGATTTTGGTGCCAGAACTATTTAGGCTGCAAGATAAACCCAAATAGAAACATTTTATATCTTGATGGTTACCATTCCTTAGATGAGGTAGATTTACTTTCTTTTTCATGCTTTTTTTTCTTTATTTTAAAAAGAATGTCAGTACACCCACAACAATATGATGGAAGAGTAGAAGTGACGTGCCTTTAAGTAGATTTAAAGCTGAGGGCCCTTATTGAGAAAGTATTTTCTATACCCTGAAACATCGGTATCTAGGTCCGCATTTATCTGCCTGATTATTGTGGCCATTACCTTACCACCATGGTATACTATGCATGAACTACATTCGTGTGAAAAAGAAAGTACACCCTCTTTGAATTCTGTGGTTTTACGTATCAGGACATAATAAAAAATCATGTGCTCTTTATCATGTCTTAAAATTAGTTAAATACAACCTCAGATAAACAACAACACATGGCTTATTACATCATGTCATTATTCATTTTACAAACATTAAGCCAAAATGGGGAAGTTATATGTGGAAAAACTAACAGGGTTATTCACAAAAGGGTGAAGCGTTTGGAGAAGGCAGGAGAAGTGAGCAATCTAGGACAACATAACTGAGCTGGAAAGTAAGTTTGAGAATTTTTCCATATCAGCTTTTTGTGAATAAACCTGTAAGTACCTTATGATTCAATACCTTGCAGAACCACCTTTAGCAGCAATCATTTTAAGTACCGTATATACTTTACCTCGGCTTATATTCGGGACGGCTTATACTCGAGTATATACGGTAATCGTTTTCTGTATGACATTATCAGTCTCTCACATTGTTTTGGAGGAATTGTGGCCCTTTTCTTTTTTTACAACATTGCTTCAGTTTATTGAGGTTTGTGGGCATTTTGTTTATGCAAAGCTCTGTTAAATTGCTGCCACAGCATTCCAATCAGGTTGAGGTCTGGAAATGCAATTTCGAATTGCCTTTTTCTTTTTGTTATTTTAAGCTGGTAATCCTGTGAATAACAAACTTATTTCCCCAGGGTGGCTCACTCCTCCACTGTATCTATGGAGGGAGCCATGGATTCCACCATGGCTGGGCTACAAACATGTCTGCCTTTGTTCATCTCCATTACATTTACTTTTACATTTTACTTCCATTTAGTATTTTATCTATTTGTATTAATCTGTTTGTTACCCTCTATCCCCAGGCAATAGTAAAAATTAGTGCTTGCATATGAACGTGCTCTTGTTAGGAGGGTGAGAAATTCTCCTATGTCACCTCTCTCAGCCTTTCCACAACCTGCCACTCAATCTACTGCTCAGCCACTGTGATCATTGCTAGCCAGTGTTTCAGTTGCTGGACACCAGCGCTGCATTGGGAGCAGTGCCCCTCCTTCCTCATTGCTTGGTGGCGGCACTTTTCTTGCTAGGCAAGAAGTCAGCTCTGTCTGCCTAGCCTCCTCTGCTCTTATTGGCCAGCAGCACGGTGGCAGTTCTGACGCTTTTTTATGTACTTTGAAATACATTTTTGATAGTTTTATGCCACTCGGATCCTTGTTTGTAACTACTGTGGTCTGAACCTTCTCTAGGCTCAGACAAAAGTTCCCTTTACTATTGGATCATCAGGCTCTATGCTTGTGATAGTTCCTACACTACTGTACTGCACTGCCCGCATCTTATTTCTGGCACTCTTGGTTCTGCCCTGGCTGACTTGTCCCTCAAATACTTTTTGATTTGCTGCCAGCTCTGACCTAAGCCTCTCTCTGGAATATACTGTAGTCTGCTGCCAGTTTTGACCTCAGCCTGCCTCTAGAATACTCCCTAGTCTGCTGCCTGCCTTGACCTTAACTTGTCCCTGAATTACTCTTTTTGTCTACCATTAGCCCCAATCTTTGCCTGTTCCTGGATTGATGTCTGGTCTACTGCCTGCTCTGACCTTTGGCTCACCCTTGATTATGCGTACTGTCTCCTGCTTGCCTTAATCTCTGCCTGTCCCTGGTTTATGCTGCTGTCACTGTCAGGGACCATACTCACTGGGAATAGAGGCTCTCTGGGTTTTAGGACTGCCAGGGACTGAGAGAAGGCAAAGTAATACCAGAGGCTCTGGAGACAGGAAGAGTAGGGATCAGGATATCTGCATGTTTAGCAAGGTTGTGGTGATACAGGTACAGGGTCTAATTAGTGCCTGATATTTACCAGAGTTCCCTATAGTTGAGACCACACAGGGTCCCTTCATCAGTCAATGCTAAAGCGTGATGAAGGGACCCTGTGTGGTCCCAAAAGCGCTTGTTGGTCATATGACAAAAAACTTCAATAAATTAAGCTTTTACTATCCTAAAAGGACTGGTGTGCTGGTGACATTTCTACAATTTAGCTACTGACAGCCGCCAGCCCTGAACTCTGCCTGCCTCCAGTTCTTGCTACTGGCTACTTTTCTTCTGAAACTCCAGTCCATGCCTGTTATAGAAATTCGCTTGGTTCAACGCACAAATCCATGCCGCACTAAACTGCGCCAAAGTATGTCAAACACAAAGAATTTCCCCGTGCTTAAAAGCACAGTTGTATTACGCTCTTTTGTGCAATGACTGGAAGTACCTCTGTAGAGTCATGTAGAGTTAGGACACAGGAGACAGGTGTTGCTTGCTTGCTAGTTCCATTCTTAGAGACCCAGCACAGGTATTTGTTTATTTTTTTTATAGCTGCCCAACAGGAAGTGATGTCAGACAGGAAGTGATGTCTCACACAGCAAACCAGGAAGTGATTTCAAACCGGAAGTGATTTCAACAACCAGCAAACCAGGAAGTGATGTCAAACAGGAAGTGATTTAAACAACCAGCAAACCAGGAAGTGATGTCAACAACCAACATCACTTCCTCACTACATCAACACATCAACATAACATATCCAATTACCACTGGAGTGAACCTTATCCAGCACGGCTCAGTGATCAATGCCCAATAACATTACTATGGTTCGGGGGCGGAGCTTGCCAATGGCCGCGGCTGGACGTGTCTGTCCTTAGCTCCGCTGCTGTGAACCGGGCATCGTGTTAAAAAGTGCCACTACCGGCCGCCCAACCGCTCACAATGGGATCCAAACGTGGTAAGAAATCACAGGGCTCCAAACCGGACCGCTCGCGGAACCCGAGAGCCTCGATTAACAGCTTCTTTGCGGCTCCGGTAACCACCCAAGCGGCCGGCTTTGCAGGCCGCATGGCGGAGACACGTGGGGACTCCCCGGCCTCCCCAGACTCACATACCTCACAGCCGGCTGATCTGTCGCCTGTCCTGGCCGATCGGGAGGCCACATCTGATGAGGACTCGGTCCCAGGTGGCTCCCCTGGTGACATGCAGCACCTGCTGGATCACCTCCCCTCTAAGAGGGACATGGAGGCACTATTTGCCCGCTTTGAGCACGTGCATAGAGCAGATGTGGCGGGCCTCCATGAATCGATTAAAGGGGTCCATGGCGGACTGGACACAGTGGATCTCCACGTGGACGCACACCGCACAGCCATCACGGCCCTACAAGCTACTGCTGTGACACAGCATAAGATGCTGCAGGCTATCTGGACGCACATGGACGACGCAGAAGACAGAAACAGGAGGAACAATGTGCGCATCCGCGGCCTGCCAGAGGCAATGGGCACGATGGACCTGAAGCCCACCATCCGAGGTATTTTTAACTCGTTGCTTAGCAGGAGGGCAGAGGAGCCTATCGACCTCGATAGAGTACACCGGGTGCCCGGGTTTCGGAACCCCTCTGCACAACAGCCCAGGGACGTGCTGTGCCGGGTTCACTTCTACAAGCAGAAGGAGGAAATCATGGCCAAAGCCCGAGAGCGTGGATCGCTTGACTTTGACGGAGCTACCATAACCTTTTTTCCGGATCTGTCACCCCGCACCATGGCTCGCTGCAGGGCTCTACGGCCTCTGACCGCCCTGCTCCGGGAGCTCCACATCCCCTGCAGGTGGGGTTATCCATTCCATCTGTCGGTGAGACAAAATGGCCGCCTGGTGATCCTGCGTTCCCCGATTTGGCGGACTTTCTGGCTGCCGCGGGAATTACATCCTCTGTGGTTCTGGATTCCTGGCCGGATCCCCCGGCTCCCATATTCCCTGAGGTACCATCGCTTCCCCAGTGGTTTACAGTGTTGAAGAAATCCAGGAGGGATCCTGCTGCACGCAGCTCCCTGCCTTAAGGGATACAGCTCGACGCTTAAGAGTTTGTCTTACTTGAGGATCTCTTCGCCCTGATGTGCCTACCTTGGAAAGTTTTACTACCCGTACCTTTTTCTCTACACCTGGATATCCGGGGGGCATCACTCCCCCCGTATGTGCCGCTCTAGCGGCTAGTGGTGGATTACTGGAAATGGACTCTGCCCACACTTCAACACTCTTCCTACCATAGTACTGCCTTTCTATCTATACTACTCCTGGAGGGTTATTTTTGAATGGCGGCCCACCTCGGGGGTGACCCCGTGGTTAGCCCTGCACCTGCCTTTGCTGCATACCCCTGTCACTTGTCCACCTGTTGCAGAAGAACACTGTGCGTCCACTTGGGGCCTTCTTCAGCTACGAGACTCTGCCTTTACCTCAAGCCTCTATGTGACGCTGGGGATTGACCAACGGGTGATGTATCTCTTCCCCTTAGGTTGTTTATGTGTTTGTTGTCATATCCGTCCTCCTCTGATGTGTGGATCCTCCTTCCCCCCTTCCTCTGTTTTTTTGTGTACGTGCTTCCTGCCTTCCTTCCTTCGTGTGCCTACCGCTCCTTTGGACTGCAATCTTGGGTTGGCTGTTGTGTGGTTGGATATCCTATGTTGCCAGTGACGTTTGTTTCCCTGAATGTTCCGGGACTAAATGGGCCATGTAAACGCTCGCAACCTGCCTGCTCCATGCATAAGAGACGTGCCCAGGTGCTCTTCCTACAGGAGACCCACTTTAAAGACCCTGTGGCCCCGCGCTTGTCTTCTTGCTACTATCCCCTGGTATATACCAGTAATAACACCATGCCTAAATCCAAGGGGGTGGCCATATGCTTCCATTCCACTATGCCTTTCCAACTCCTGCAGGTTGAGCGGGACCCCAATGGGAGGTACCTCTTCCTGAAAGGGACCCTCTTCCACAAGACCTTCACGTTTGTTAATGTCTGCTTGCCTAATCAATCCCCCTTGCCTGCCTTCCTGTCCATCCTCCGCCGGCTGGAGACGTTTGCTGCCAGCCCCGTTCTTCCGTCAATTGCGCACATTGCTGCTTCGGTTCATTTGGAACGGTAAGCGCCCGCGACTGGCCTATAACATTCTGGTCCGTGCGAAGGAATCAGGGGGCTTAGCTTTACCTGATTTGAAAACCTACTACTATGCCGCGCTCCTCACTCAGATCCTTGATCGGAAACACCGGGGAGCTCATAAGCTCTGGGTTGCCCTGGAAGTGCAAATCGCACCGGTACTCCCCTTCTCAGTACCTTGGCTTGCTCTTGCCCACCGCCCCCACTCCTCAACGCTCCCCTTTGCTCTCCCACCTCTCCTGAAAGTATGGAACCTTCTGACTAAGACACATGACTTGTCTTCCCCTGAGGGACCCATGACCCCCATAATGGGCAATCCGGCATTTCAGCCGGGATGTATCTCATCCAGTTTCCTCTGCTGGTCCTCCGCTGCACCCTCGCCTCTGGCCGAGGCCCTCGCAGGACCGCACCTGAAACCCCTGGCTACTCTACTTGCAGAGCGTCCACATACGCCTGGAACGTGGTTGCTCTACTTTCAGCTACGAGCATTTTATACCGCTAGGAGAGACCGGACCACCCCGCAAAGCCCCCTTACCTGGTTTGAATCACTCTGTTGTCAGAAAGATCCACCCACTCATGTTATCTCCCTACTGTACCGTCAATTACTTGCAATGAGATTCCAGGGTCGTCTCCTGTTCATGGCAAGATGGGAAATTCGAACAGCATGCGTGGTCACCCATAAACTCTCAGTGGCTAGCTCAGCCCAGGAATTCTTGACCCGCTGGTATCGCTGCCCGACCCTCTTACATAGAATATTCCCTGATAGATGTCCCTCCTGCTGGAAGTGTCTGGGCGCGGATGGAACCCTCCTACACATATGGTGGAGCTGCCCCTTACTGACACCCCTGTGGACGTGGGTCTTCCACATCTACAACCAGGTCATGGGAACCGACCTAACACCGTCCCCTAAAATAGCACTCCTCTCGATTCTGCCTGGCTCCCTGGCTTCAGTTAAGAAGGACTTGCTCTGTTTCTTCCTGGCGGCGGCACGCAACATTGTACCCCGCCACTGGAACATGGTGGTCCCCCGACTGTGCAGGAATGGGTTGCTGAGTTGTGTTTGATTATGCGTTATGAGGAACTGACGGCTTCATTACATGAGCGTCAGGCGCAATGTGCAGTACTATGGGCCCCCTGGATTATCTACATGGGTACGGCGGATTTCCTGGCCTTATAAAGGGTCCGGGTTTCTCCTGTTGGGCGAGCACTGGGATACTGTCTCCACTGCAACTACCTAATGCCCCTGCGGTCCTAACTGGAATGCTAGATTCGATGGAGCCTCCCCTCTCCCCTGTGTTTTCCCTGTGATGTCCATCCCTGTATGTCTCTTTCCCCCAGTTGTGAGTCCCGTGTGTGCCTAACCCCCGTTTGTTATTGTATGTTGTCTGGTCCGCTGGGATGCAACACGGCCGTATCCTCTGTACGCACTCACTCCATAAGAGGTGTGCAGTACACAAAATAAGGTGCATGCCTTTTGATATGTGCGACAGCCCCACTACATTACATGCGACTACAGAGTATTACTTGAGAGAGCATATGCATATATACCCACTGCGCATGTTCTGAAGAATTGGAATGTGAATGCATACGATGGGGCTAGGTGGATGACCGGACGTGTCTGTATTATGTTTCTCTGTGTTCTTGTATTTTTGTATTTTTGTACTTTGTATATTGCAAAATTGAAATAAAATCTTATTATTTAAAAAAAAAAAAAAATAACATTACTATGGTTCTCATGAATGTTTATCTGCAGGGACAATGCCGTACCATTTCCAGTGCGCTGATCAGACGCATCAGAAATACGAACGCACGTTCCTTTCATAAAGGCAGATATGTATCTTAAATAATACTATGTCCTCAAAGCAAGTTGTATACACGCCAAACCAATAAATCCGCGCACCGCTCAGGGGCCCTAGCCTGGCGTCCACACATTCGCCAAGAAGATACTGCTCCGCCACGCATAAGATATCTACTCCAATAGTTTACTCTTAGTGGGGATTTAAACCGGGTCACGCTCCAATTGAGCGTGACGCAGCGTACCCTGACACTGAGAGACATAATGACAAAATATTACAATACACTAAAAACACATCCTAATAAAATTTCCACAACAATGCCTGAGTCCCTTTAGGTTCACAGGTTACCCCAGTATTTCCTCCTTGCTCTGTCTCTAGTGCTACTTGGCCAGGGACTATAGAACAGTGTAATAAGTCCAGGGGGCAACAAAGTACTAGTACACTGCTTGCGTTACGGTAATAGGGCTGCTTTACGTGAAGCTACACTTGCCAGCTCTAGTCTCTGACCATCTGTGCTGGAAAGAAAATTACATCTCTGAGGTAATTTCTCTGCATGTGGCATCTCTATGTGCTGGTTATGTCATGTGTATACACATGAACATTATTGCCCTGACTCCATAGTTGAATAATCTCAGGCTAATATTCAGTAAATGAGAGCATCAAATTTGTACCAGAAACCTCTTATCGACCTGACTACATACATTTTATTGAAAACACCTTGAATGTTCATTCTAGGCTTGTGAATGTGTGTTGGGAGTATGACAGCTGATTATAGTGAAGAGGCATTTGAAATCTACTTGCAGTGTAATGGAGAGACATTCTGAAGGTCAAAGTATCTTATTATTTCATTCTAGAGCACACTATACAAGACATAAAAGAATTTTATCTTTCCCTGTATTTTTTTCTATAACAAAACCCATGCTTTAACATTCATTTGACATTTTGCTGATTTTACACTGCATGAGCTCTGGAACATCTACCCATCCTGCTGTGATTCAATGCCAAGACCACAAGATATTGAACAAATGTGTCCAATTAAAGGTTTCACTCAATACTCTTTCAATACTTATACCTTCACTAAACACCCACCCCTTTATACTGGAGTTTGTCCTCTCTTCTTCTTTGTCATTCTTTCTTCTTTCTTTGTCCTCTTTTATTACCACCACAAATGGCTCTTTACTCTTCACCACCATAGGCACCTCCCTCAAACTCACAGTTAATACCCGTCAGTAGGTACCACATTTAATAGTGATTGTATAGAGCTTACTTTAAAAAAAAAAAAATTCTTGATGTATTATGGTCAGGACTAAAAAAATAAACCTGTAAAAAATATTTTACATTTTAGGTGATTATGAATAATTACATGGCAATATTTATTATTCTCCTTTTCAGCCAGCAGGTAGAGCATTACCTCCATTTCAGATTTTGCAATCGATTATTTTACATCTCTGTTGTTAAAAGCCTGTTGTTTATGGAAATGAATAGCTCAAGCTAAAATTTACAGACAAGGGAATAAGTCAGAGTAGTGACTACTCAAAGTGGCTTATCCTATATCAAACAGCAGGTAGTGTCTGCAGGTAACTCCTAGTGCTCTGGAAATCTTTTGTCCTTTATTAAATGTTTAGTTGTGGGATAAATGTTAATAGATAGTTAAAAATAATGTAAAAGTTATAAATGTTAAAAAAAAATAACACCTGTGCAATACTATTTGCAAATTGACATTTCCCATCAAATTACGATAAGGCCCCGCTCACACAGGGTGTCACGGGACTTTTTCCTGCATTTGGTGTGCATCCCTATTGATCCCCATCTGGGTCCCTAGATGTGCGCCAAATGCAGAAAAGTAAAACATGTCGCAAATTTGGCAATATGCGCTCTGTTTTTTTTTTTCTGTGAGAATGCGCAGGGAAAAAACGCGTTTGAGGTGACATTACCTAGTAATGGCAACGCAAGCGCCTTGCACGTTTGTGCATAACTCAATAGCATGCATGTTTGTGTACGTTTGATGCATGTTCACGTTACGCCCTGGTGTGAACGCGGCCTAAAAGGCTACAGAAAAGTAATATTTGTTTGGTCACCTTTAAGTAATAATGCTCTTTAGCAAATTCACTAATATAAAAACTTGTATCTCTGGACTTCTAGACAGCTCTTTTTGTTAGCAAGGTCACATCATTGAGAGGGCACATGAAGAAATTAACAGCAGGCATCTATTCTTCTGCTAGATATGTTATCAGTTAATCATTAAAGATTTTCTCAATTTCTCAAAATTGAAAGATAAAATGATTGTATGTTTCATATATGTTACAATACAGCTTGCAGAAACTTTTTTTAAAATCTGGTCTTCATTGCTTAGCTTCAGTCAGCTAACCTAATAAAAGAGAGGAGACAAGGTGGAGCTACCCAAAGAACTTGTACCAACAAAAACCCTGACAATAGTAGGGATGGCTGTGGAAAATAGAGTTTACATGGGGCTCTTTGGCCCTATTGTTATAATGACAAGACAGCAATAATATATTGGGGTTTTTTTTTCACTTTTAAAGATACTCAAATGCTAACTTCTTACAAATTGATATACATAGGAGGCATGTTCGCAAAGACCAAACAAAAAATTGTATTGTGCAGCACCAATGTTATTGTAATGCTAATTTTGGGAAAATTTAATTGTTTAGTTGTTCCATTGCTTATGATTGTTACTAAATGTAATAATTAAAAAAAATAGGCAAATAGCACACGTTAATGAAACTTTACCCTGCATTATGTTTTTGAGAACTAAGGCTAATATCTTTCAAATATACTTCTAATAAAAAAATGTAAAAAAAATGTAATCATTTATTCAATTTATGGATGCCTTAATAAATACTATTTATCCAGGCTAATATTCTACTAATATTTTCTAACAATTTTTCCAAATTTAAGTTTGGTTCCATTTCAGTTCCGCTTAGGGTATTTTTTTTTTTTTCATCAAATCATGATCAGAATCATTTTTTTATTTTTTTCAAATTTCTCTTGCTCATGATTGGACATTCAAAGTGAGCACAACTTCACGTTATTCACTGAGGACCTGTTCACACCTGTGCATTGGCGATAAAGCACTTTAAAACATGTGTTTTACCAGGCATTTCTGAATAGCACCCATATGCACTAACACACCACAGCGCACGTGCGTTGTAATGCACAATAGCACTCAGATGTAAATGATCTGTATGTTGCTTTAAGAAGATTGTGGTATGCACCATCTTTGGTGTGTGTGTTGTCAAAATGAATGGGCTTCTTAAAGCAGCACACATAAAACACATGTGCGTTACTGCAACGCACAGGTGTAAACAGGTCCGAAGCTAATTTAACCTTTTACCTTGCTAAGAACATTTACTCCCTTAGTACATAATCCCCATTACCTATGTGCCTATTTATTCTATTTCATGTTCTTTTTTCAATATGTACATTTGTTTACTTGCTTTGTATTTTTAATAAACACATTTGTACAAAAAATGGTGACTCCAACATTTTTGTGGTAATGTTTTATGCTGTATAATACACCTGCTATGAAAATAAGTAGCAGTTTTAAAACAGAACAGGTATTGGGGACAGGTTTTTTTTCACAATGCAAACCTCCTGTTTTGTAAAATATTATTAAACAGGTTGGACCTTGTTGTGGTCAGAAAATGAGAATTGGAGGATTATTCTAATGGAACAATGTCACAGTATGGTGGCTCATTTACAAATGGAGTAGTCTCATCCCAGCCTCTGTTCACTTCAAATACCCAATCAAGTTCGAGATTATAAAAAAAAAAAATCCCTTTAACTTGATTTGGTATTCAGAGTGAGCACAGGTTAGACTAAAAAAATACTCCTTCACTAAATCAGACCTCAAGTGTAGATGATTATCCTGTCCTATTTTTCCATGTATTATCCGTAACAAAGTGATCTCTGGAGATTTTATGATGTGTGCTGTCTTAAACACTTTCCTGTTGCTCCTGCTGTGCCAGCCATGCTGTGCCTTTATGCTTGGTTATATGCCTGCACACATGACAGCACATTTTATGCTTCAGCATTGGCTAGTAATATTTCATTCTTCCTATTTTAACAGTTGATGGAACTCAGGTGTTGATTTTATATTGTCAAAAGGGCAAGCTGAGTTTATAGTAGTAATAATCTTAATGGGAATGATATCGTACTTGGTGTTGGAGTGGCTAATAGCGAAAACACCTTGATGTTTCACATACAATTTATCCAGAAATAGTTTGCTTTGATGTTTTTTTTATGTGTGCACAGATGTAATTATTTTTAACCCAAGTGTTCCCAGAGGGTTCTACACTTACAAACCTGTTGAATAACATCCTATTTAATTCAGACTTATAGTGCGCCCAGCTGCTGCTATTTCCTGTTTGGTGGTGTAAGTGAATGTGATGTACAGACACCTGTTAGGGGGTCAGAAGAGCAACATAAACGGTCAAAAGATATTTTTATTACTTTTAGAGGTAAAAATTCTTTGTAACACCCATTATTTACTTGTTGTAAACACCCACAATGGAATATGGGCAAACTTTAAATAACAGTCTCATGCGCAATGT
This sequence comes from Nanorana parkeri, assembly GCF_000935625.1. Taxonomy (NCBI): domain Eukaryota; kingdom Metazoa; phylum Chordata; class Amphibia; order Anura; family Dicroglossidae; genus Nanorana; species Nanorana parkeri. Next base: position 1,277,754 of record NW_017306356.1, on the reverse strand, counting down.
GTTACAAGGAAATAATAAGAAAAATATGTAAAACTCTAGGTGTTTTCAATTCAACACGGAATAGTCAATTTAAAGTTTAAAAACATCGAAAAAATTCCCGCCACCCCGGTTGTGACACCACTGTAACCATGGCAACAATATTCCCAGAATTTTCACTTCTTTCCTTCTTATTGCCTTACAGAAGTGGTAATATTAAATTTAGACTGTGGTGTACAGAATGCCATTTATGGCAAAGAGCCTGATTTACTAAAGAAAAAAAAGCACAGGAACGGGGAGATATTGCTAGTAAGATCATTGGTAGGCTTGGGCAGGTTTGCCCGATGTCCAGATGTAGATGCATCCAGCAAACACAATCCCTTTGCCAACCTGTTAAAATGTGCATGCATGTTCAATGTGTTGCTTTTTTGCCGTATATTCGCCATGAACATGCACTAAGCGATGTGCATTCAAAATCTACAGCTTTCATACCTAGTGATCCTGTTATAGGGATCCATATTAAGGCCCTTTTGTAATGGGGTAAGAATGCTCTGTTCCTGTCTTGTAGGCACTCTCCTGCCTTGTGACCCTGTCACATTTGCATCTAATGGAGACTTTTAGCGGAGGCACGGCTGCTCATTGTTCAGGCATGTTCCACCTTTGTCCCCACTAGGAAGTCCACCTTGAGCAATGGCATGTAGACATAAAGTGGCTGCAAATAAATTGGAGGGAATCAGCAGCACTAGAATGCAACAAAGGATGAAAAAAAAGGAAAAACTATTTTCTAAAATAATATTTAAATATTTTAATCGGTAATGAAAAACATTCTCTAGAGCAAACTACATGCCATTCAGTTAGGGTTTACATCTACTTCATATGTAATAAACGTGCCAATGTGCCAAGCAACATGACTGCTCACAAAATATCAAATGCACAAGTGCCAAACAAAGTAAGAGCTCCTAAAATGCCAATATGCTATGCTATCAGATCAAAATAGGCAGCATATGAAAAGTTTTTACTGTCAACTTTAGTGATCAAAACACTTTTCATGCGGTCTTTTTCTTGCATGAAATGCACATGCAAAATAGCTAATAGATGTCAAACTGCCCTCAAAACTTTGGAGAACATGTCATTTTATTTTTGTCCTTACTGAACCACATTTGTAAGTGAATTTGCCATATGTGTGCAGTGACTGGTACATGCATACTTGCACATAGTAAATACTGTAATGGTATGATTACATTATTCAACCCGCTTTTTGTATGTACACACACATGGTTTACTAAATGAGACTCAGTCTTTTTATTTTCTGCATGGAAAATACATCTTTTGTGAAAATGTGATGTCAGGAATGCAGAATCCCTATGGTAAATATTAGATCCATCATCTGATTATTGTTACATCAGAACAGTGTACTTAATTTACAAAGTTAAAAGTACCAGTAGTAGTGTTAATTACTACAGAACAGAAGCAGTGAAGGATTTGCAAAAGTCTCCAAACGTTTGCAAGGTGTATAGTTGATTTGGATGGGATTTGTTTGACTAAACCTTTTCACATTATAATAGTAGAGCCATGCACATTTTCAGGTTGTGCATTATACATTTGCAGGAAGATCCAAACTAGCTTTCTGAATTTAGAAAGCTAGTTGGATGACCAGCCAAACGTTTTCCAGAAAAATACAGCCAGTCACCTTATTTTTTACAGGTATACCGTGACCTGGATGAATGAGAACCTTCACAGACATCCAAAGCAAGGATGCCAATTACCCAATTTTTTAAGGATGCAGGGGTTATGATTTTGTTGTATTTTAGGAGCCCCATGCACACAAAGTGTGTGTTTCAATTTAAACTCTGTAGTTTAAATTGAAAAGAAATACAAGAAACTCTTAAAAGGAATTTTAGTTTTATGTTTAGCTTTTGTAAAGTATAGGAAAGGTTAAAACCCCTGCCACGTTTTTATTGCTGTCTGGGCCAATGCTGAGTAGATTTCCCCCTATTTGTCCTGTTGGCCATTGTCACCGGGACAGAAAGTGATGGGAAATCCAAAATTGTACACTTGTCATCAGAGGAGAAATAGAGGGGAATTCTTCAAATTGGTAAACCTGTTCTTCTGACAACTGTCAGAGGGGATTTTGATTTCCTTAAACTTTGGAGAGAGATCAACTTACATTTTTGTGTCTCTGGGGGTAGGAAGTAACAGAAAATGTCCCCAAAGGGAGAAGGAACAATTCCTTAATGTATCTAAAACTAAAAATAAAACTGTTTTATTGTCCTCTCTAATTATCAATAAAAGTACTAAAGATTAAAAGACTAAGGCCCCATTCACACCTGACCGTTTTGTAGCGCGTCCTACGCTCGATGAACGCTCTACAAAACGGTCAAAAAAATAAATTGCATTGTAGTCAATGGTATCGTTCCCACCTGTCCGTATTTCCGCCCGTCCCGAACGCACTACAAAACGGCCCACGCATGAAAAGGTCCCGGAGCGTTTTTTGCTGCGTATTGGTCCGTTTTGTAGGGCGTTTTCCATTTGTATACTGCCAAGTAGCCTTTGGAATCGCGCGACGGTCGCGCAACTTTTTTACCGCGAATCGCGGTAAAAAAACCGCGTGACGGTCGCGCGACAGACGCGCATATTACAATACGCATAGGTGTGAATGGGGCCTAAATTGTAGACTTCACTGCTGGTAAGTTGTAATTACGATTTGCAAATGCCTTTTTTTCAGACATTTCTATCTGTAATTGGCACGATGCCAGCATGCATAGCTAGAATGAGTTACAAGAAATTAACTGTAAATGTTTCATTTTAAAGCCCAAACAAGACTGTTTTAGCTTGTTAAACATCATCCCGCCTGTTTCTGTTACAACACCTAACATTATGTAAGATACTCCAGTATACAGGTTTATTATATTTTAGCATTCAGCACTTTTCAGTTGCAACCATTGGAATATGAGGTCATTAAAAACATTAATAGGCACTCAAATGAATATGTCATTATTAAACATGCATACTTTTATAATAGCTTTTCTACATGGTTTTATATTGCTTGGCAAAGTATGTGTTCATCTTAGTATTTAATTACATGAAGTTATTTTAAATGGTAGTCATACTTTAACTAAAACAAATCCTTTTTTTAGGTTTGATTTATCATTGGATAAGAATGGAAATATCTTTTTACATAGCTTTATACATGTGTTTGCAAAATTGTCCTTTTGCTTTAATTCCTTTTCTCAACTTTAAGAGTAATGAAATGGGATTTACTCCATTATGTTACACCTACAACACTTTTCTTTACATAAACATTGACATTAAAAAATAAATGTCTAAATAACTGTAATTTGTGTAAACTAGCATGTCTTTAGCTGACAGTATATACAGTATTTATGCATGGTGCATCTGATTAAAGAAGTTAAGAAATTGAATGAATATTCACTTCAGTTATCCGATCATGTGAAAAAATGATTGCTTACTTATTTCACCTGGGTGTCATTGGGCATTCAAGGTGAGCACAGCTACATGTATTGAGTGAATGTTCTCTGCACTTTTAGTAAATCAGCAAAATTGTTTTAATGGTCAACCACAAATATATATGTTTGAGCCAAGCGCATTCAATTTGTAAAAAAAAAATTGCAAAGTGAAATGATTTGGGCTTCACAAATAAGTCTAGGTTCCCTTTACAAAAGAATTCTGCTGACGTACAAAATGGCCACTACAAACAAGGTTTCAGAGGGCCTCTATAGAACAACCGTTAAAGATCTTAAGCCAAGACTTGTGCCTCCATCTGTTCCAGGCCTGGCAAAAAGTTTGAAAATGGAAAACCCTAGGTTGACAAGTTGAAGGCATCTCTTGCCCTTGCGAGCATCTGTTTTTATCTATCCACTGTAAGGACTCCCGGAGCGCCTAGGAGAGTAATGACAGATCAGCACCCCTGGTTACCTGATAACCAGGGAGGCTGATGTGTCTCTGCAAGTGGCCGGAAGCCAGCCGGGAGATGACGGCTGGCTCCGCCCAGCTGTAAGTAGCAGGCTGTCGGCCGGCCGTTCGGCCAGCTTCGCCTTACACCTCGGCTCAGGCATATGCCTTCGGCTCGACTGAGCCGCTCGGCTGACTTCGGGAGCTGTACGGGCTATAGTGAATATCCCGTACAGCAGCCCTTTGGTTCTACTGAACCGAAGGGGTCCTGGGGCCGAAGCTAGCCAAAGGATCAGCCGAAGCTACGAAGCTACTATGAATATTTTTAAAAATACACCAACCTCTTAACAAAGAAACATTGTTTTCTATTTAGGAAAACTGTGAAATGAATAATAATCAATTTAATAAAGCTGATGTTCTTTAAAAGCAAAGAGTAATGCTTAAAGTTCAGTAAGTCATTTGATCTTTGTAGCTTTCAGACCTATTCTTCTATTCAGACACAGGGCTTGACTTCAAGGGTAAGAGAGGAGGGAGTTAGATCAGAGAACAAATGGTTTAACGCTGACACGGAGTCACAATGCAGAGGAAATCACACAAAAAAAAAACAAATTTGTTATAGTGAGGGAAATTCTCAGCATTAACTAGACTTACTCAGGCATGTCCTCAAATATCTAAGTGAAGTGTAGAGGCCAGAGGAGACAATGATGCACACTACATTTACATTTATTGGAAGAGAACAGTTTTGTTTACATAAAGATTTTGTCGACAAAGAAAAAAGTCACAAAAATACACACATTTGATCTGGACATGCCACAGGTGGATTGGAAAAGTGTTAAAATATAAAGCAACAAGGATTAGAATAATTGCATTTTATGCCTCAGGGAGTCAGGGAGTCGTGGTGGATTTTAAAGAAAATGGTGTTAATGGGCTCATTTTGAGGAAAGAGAAAATATATATTTTCAAAATCTAATATGAACATTTCCATTGTAAGACGTAATCACATTATTGTTTTTTTTTTTTAAAGACTGTATTAATCTGTACATGGCTATAAAATAAGGTGCTTATAGTAATGTTTATGCAAACTAATACATGCAGATAAAACAGTGTTCATTGTACCCCACACATGCAATGATAGTATAAAGTGGGTAAAAGTAATTTAAATAGAGATTCACATTTTTATTCAAATAACTTTTTTTATCCTTACACAAACAGATCGACAAAATAATAATTAATACTATAGTCAAAGAAGCTACAAATTAAGGTCTACAAAGTTATCTTCTCCAGTCTCTTTTTGCAAAATAGATCATACCAATTATTTTCCAGCATGTTGATAACTATTTGTGACTCCCTAGTTTCATTATTTCCAAACAGCTTGTTGCTATTGCTTTATTGCTTTACAAGTATACTACACAATTACTGCACGTTTAAATCTGTTGGATCACTAAAATCACAGGGCGTGAACAGCATAGAGCTGGCACAAAAAAGTGTTCTTATGGGTGATAATGTTATTTTTTGGCCATTGACATTGCACATGGATATATGTTCCGTATCCCTGCCTGAATCCCCCGACTGTAATAACGCTTTGTTTTTATTTGTGCTTTTCACTTCACTGGTCACACAATAGCTCTTACCTATTTCTGCATGAAAAGAGAATATTTTGCATGAGTGTACCAAATAACCGATTTCCTGTAGGGTCCCCTATTGCTAATTTTACCATCTTGGCCTTTTTCGATTTCCTGAAATGGCAATCACTGGAGCATCCCCCTATTTTGCACAGAGAAAAAAAAAAAATAAGGTCATAGATTAAGAAACTATTTTGATATCCAGTTCAGCTGTAATAGCAGATAGGAAAACGTGGGTGGGTTAGCTGCCCTGTGGAACAAGTAAGGTTTTAGACCAGCATGAATATTTTAAAATTAATCAGATCTTCCTAGGAAACAGATTAAGCTGAACAAGCTTTCATAAGAACATCATTTTAAACGGGATTTTTTTAAATTTTTGTTTTAAGAATTCTATTTTTCTTAGGCATAGGAAACTTAAAGAGGACATGCATTTAATATGAGGCAGGGATAACGACACATATAAAATATATTTTCTGTTATCAAAAATACAATTTATTTTCTAACCAAAATAAAGAAAATGACTTTTCTTTAAAAAAATACTCTGGATACATGTTTTGGTGAAATGGATGATTTTAAATAATGACCCCTAAATCACATCACATGGGCAGCAGGAATGTATGTCATTTAAATGATCAATATTTGCACTTCATTTGTTAGAATGCATAAAAGTTTTTCCATAGGACATATGGTCTGCCATGGTCTAGTAATTCGTTATAGCACTTATGACATGTAGAAAAGTAAATTAGAGTAAAAGTTGTTCGGCTAGCCTAAATATAAAATAATTCTACTTAGGTACCTGTGACAAATGTGTGAATGATGCAACTGATTTAAGCATTGCTAGAAATAAATGGTAAGGGCCTGATTTACTAGGATAAAAAACCTGCCCTCCATACCCTCAATTTCAGACAATAGAGCATGGATACCCTACCCTGATATAACAGCAGCAAGAGCAAACGCAGCATATGTGTACAATGCTGGCCAGGACCATGCAGTCTGTGCTCTGCAAACTCACTTACATAGCAGTATACTTTCCTATAAAGGTATAACAAACTTTTTCCAAGTGTACAGTGTCCTGCCTCACAGGAGGGGGTAAGACCAAATCTTGGAATTAAACAAAATTACTTTTACAATAGTCTGATACCATTTTATTGTGTGATGTTTAACCTAATTACTATAAAATAAAAATGTGTAGTTACAACGACATTAGAAAGAATTAAAAATAATAAAATATTGCCATCTGGTTTGTAATGGAAATTATCCTGTGTTCTGATTCTACTTAAATATAAATATCCATATTAGTAAAGTAGCTTTTTTTGTGATACTAGAATCGGGATAGGCAAACCAGAAAAGGTGGAGATCTACCTGAACAATATGAAAGAGATCAAAGTTCACCAAGGTGCGGAGCATTTCTTTTTATTTTAAGGAGATAACCTATCAAAGCCACGTTAAAAAGTGAAGGTAGATGAGTAAGTAGAGTCTAACCAATGATCACCCCACATAGGCCACCCGACACCTTCCTCCCTTCTGATACACACAATCGAGCAGAGTAAACCTTTCCCTGCTCTGTTTTTTCTTCTTCTGGCATCGGAGCCGCCGGCTGACATCAGTCAGAAGAAAAAAAAAACAGCATTGGAATGCATAGCTACATTCCTATTGGCTATTTCACTTTGCAAGAGCCAATAGCAAACTAGCTATTGCACCCACCCACTGCTCCTGTCAATCAGCAGAGGGGACCTGAAGTTCTCCATCAGGTCCTCGTCTAGTGATTGCTAATCGTTTTCTATTTTTTTTTCTACTTTTTTAAACTGTTTTTCTATTCTGTTCAGGACCCACAGAGGTACCGAACAGAATAGCCAAGCCGAATGCCGCTTGATGGCATTCGGATATTCACTCACTGCTGTTCGACCCCTATGAGAATAGGGGTCGAACCCAGCCTGAAATCAGCCGTACAAGCCTGAAGTGAATAGCCCGTTGTGAAAAAATGGATGGACGGCAAACTCACATTAGCGGGTTGACGTAAATGGATGGCTTTTTTTCCTGCTTGCACGCGCCCGGGCAGAAAAAACCCGTCCATTGTAAACAGCCGTTATCGGCTGTTTCACATACAAAGAGTTGTGGGTTGCACAGTTAATTGTCAACCACCATGCTTCTGCTGTTAATGCTTATGTGGCAGCATGCATTAGACCACGTCTCCATGATATGGCTTTTATATGGCTTTTATTATTTAACTTGTATTTTCCTCTCTACGTAATTGCATGAGAGCGTACACATATGCTTTTGTGAGTATGGGTTGTTTTTTTTTTCTTCTGCTCCCACCATCCCCACTACACTTGTTGCTCTTGTTACCTTTTTCATGCTCATGCCATGGTGCCCAGGTAAAGTACTTATCCCCGCTTTGACTGTCATGGTTATGAAGTCGTTACTTGCTACGGCAATTTTACTCCTTTTGGAGTTTGGTTTTGTATCTCTTCTTTTTTTCTATCTTATCTTGTTGTTGTGCGTCTTTCCTCTATGCTTCCTCTTTTTGACCTTCTTCTTTCTGGAGCGGCTAGCCCTAAGGTCCCACTTCGCTTTTCATTTAGCTTTGCTATATTGCACTCTACATTGGCCTCACCTTTTCTTTCCAAGCCCACGGCTCCTTTAACATTGAAGATTATATCCCAAAATGTACAGGGATTTAATGTTCCCATGAAGCGCAACAAGGCCATGGGATATTATCGCTCTTGCAAGGCTGACATTTTGTTTGTACAGGAGATCAAATGTTCTCTCTCCTCTTGCCCCCATTATTATCTGGGTAAACATTTTACTCAATTCTACCAAGCTAGTTTTTGGGAAAATAAGAGAGGTGTTGCTATAGCATTTCGCCATAATTTATCCTTTTTTGTAATAAACAATTTGCTGACCCTACCGGTCGTTATCTGATCCTTCAGGGCACCTTATATGACATCACCCTGGCTACTTACTATGCCCCCAATACTTTTCAATCTCGGTTATTTTCCCACTTCTTCCAACAAGTGGGTAATCACAGCAAAGGCCTGCTCTATTTGGCTGGCAACACAAACGTCATCTTAGATCCCCATCTTGATACCTCCCATGTTCCATTCCCCCAGCCCTCCCTCAGCACGCCCTTATGATGACTCACAGTCTAAACTTATGAGTTCCCTTCTGAAATCTCACAACTTAGTTGACCTATGGAGAGAAATACACCGTACGGAGAAGTATTTCACTCTTTACTCTCATCCACACAATGTTTACAGAGAATTGATCACTTTTTGTCACGCAGTGTTCAGTTCCTTCTTTTCTGGCGGCTAAGATTTTTTCCACTCCCTGGCAGACCATCCTCCTATTTTAGTAGAGTGCTCAGATGTTTCGCATGCCTCTCCTGGCTTCAACTGACACCTCAATGACTCCCTGCTCACCTTTGATCCTTCTTGTTCTAAAATTCGTCATGCACTCCAAAACAATTTTTATCTTAATGAGGATTCTTTTTCTTCCCCAGTCTACCTATTGGAGCCACACAAAGCTACCATGCGCAGGGTAATCATTAGCCTAGCTACTTTTCTCAAGAAAGAGAGGGAGGGTGAAAACCTCTATCTTACAAACTTGCCGAGCTGGAATTGGCCTGGAAGGCTTCCCCTTTGACCTCTCTCAAGAACCAAGTGGAAGCTGTAAGAGCTCAACTGTACCTCATATTGAAAGCCAAAGCTGAGAAAGAACTTCGGTGGAAAAGTCAGCTTTTCTATTCTTGATCGAATAAGCCTGGCCCTCTTTTGGGAAAACAGCTTAAACTGTTACCTTCCCTTTGCCATGTGGTGAAATTGCGCTCTCCTACATAAGGAACTACTGCTAACCCTTCTAAAATAGTGGATGCGTTCCGTGCTCACTTAGCTGCCCTCTACCACAACTCACCTGTGTTTGACTCTGCTAAAGCAGATGCTCTGTTTCGAGAGCTCCAATTTCCCATTCTCTCAGATTTGTTCCATGCCAAATTAGACTCTGATATCACAGAGAGAGAAGTCCTCTCGGCTATCTCCTCCCTAAAATCCAATAAATCTCTAGGCCCAGATGGCTTTTCCAATCTCTATTATAAGTAGTTCAAGGATATGCTGGCCCCCCACCTGACCTGCTTATTTAATGCTTTGAAATTTTAACATTCTCTCGCCTCTTCCCTGGACACTAACATAGCAATGCTGCCTAAACCCAGAAAGGATGATACGGTTGTTGCCAATTATCGCCCAATTTCCTTACTGAACTCGGATGTGAAACTACTTGCTAAAACCCTGGTGTCTAGAACTTACGAGTTTCTTTGCTCTTTTATTCACAGAGATCAAGTGGGGTTCACTCCGCTCCACCTTGCTGGGGGTCATGTACGCAAAGTAGTGCGTTTAGTAGATCTGATGTGTCGCAGATCCATACCTGTTTTCTCCTTTCCTTAGATATTCACAAACCATTTGACACTGTTTTCTGGGATTATCTTCAATATATTCTTTCCAAATGGAATTTTGGTCCGGCTTCCCGTTCCTGGGTTGTAGCCTTATATAGTCAACCCTTGGCTCGTGTGACCTATTCCAGTTTTTCCTCTCCCCTTTTTCTGGTCACTCGGGGTACTCATCAGGGGTGTCCCCTGTCCGCCATCCTTTTTACCTTACCTATTGAACCCTTGGTGATGCTCATTAGAAATAATTTATCCATTAAGGGAATTGAGGTAGCTGGCAAACTGAGGCTATTCGCAGACGACATCCTCCTTACTCTTAGCCAACCCCTCATTTCCCTATTTTCCTTATTACAGGCTTTTGGTGCTCTCTTTGGCTTACTATTCAAGACTGAGAAATCTCGGGCCTTGAATATATCCTTTCCTCCTTCTATGGTAGTACTGCTCCCACAAAATTTTCCCTTTAGCTGGGCTGCAAAATGTTTCCGTATTTGGGGATTTGTCTAACCAGCTCTTATAAATCCATTTACTCCTCCAATTATGTCCCTCTTTTTATGTGAGCTCTTAAAATTTTACCCATCTCTTGGCTTGGCCCCCACTGCCTTCCATCTTCTCTATCCTCTTTTTTTTACTCCCCCTTCCCTTTTCTCCATCCTGCCCAACTCCCCCCATGCCCCCTCTTTCTCCATGCCACTTTCCCCAATTCTTTATGCCCTCATCTCCAAAATATTTTAAAAATCCCTAAACGTTTCCTAATATTATTCACTACCTCAGAAAAGCTACACAGTGAAGAGCAACAGCCCTAACCAGGTGCGGATTTTGGATCTCCTGCACATGAAGTAAAACAGGATTTCATGGACCTCACTGTATACTCATATGCTCCTTATATGTGAATGTACTGCAATATCTTATTCAGAAAGTAAGCAATGTAATTGCCCTCAATCAACTTGTCGCCTTAGGACTGTAAAGATAAGGATAATGTAAGAATAATGATAATGTGTCAAGCTTGCTGTTAAATGTTAAATAAAGAATTTCATGTGAGCCCTAGAATTGATATTTGAAAACCCTTTCTCTTTGTTTTGCTCTGGATTTTACATATCGGTATTTAGTGCTAAATGTTTGCTATTTTTGCATACAGGACAGCATTAAATAGATTCTTGACATAAATATTTTATTTAACCAAGTTACCTCAAATCTGTCCAGCATAAATATTAATGTTCCTCCTACCCTGCCTCTGAACTTTCCCAGCTACCAATAGCAGTGCTTTTGCCAGTTTTTGTGAATGGGATGATTAAAAGACAGACTGGTTGCTAGGGAAATGTCTACCAGGCAACCATCATTAAGCTACAGTTTAACACCCCTCTCCATATTTAAAATAGAGATGAATTAAATCAATGTTTTCAAGCAAGCTGCTCATGTTGTGGTTTGGCATGCCTTGAAATAACCAGTCATAGATAATCCCATGTATAACGGTGATAGACCATGATGGGGATTTTGGTGTAGGAAAAGCTGAATGCAACAGTCCTTTTCTAAAGAAATACATGTTCTTGCACTCTTACACCAAGGTAAGGCATAAGTAACCCTGTCAAGTCCAGAGATCACAGATGTGTAGATACCCAGATCAAATTTAGCAGCTATGCCTAATTTGTCTACCTAAACAATGTTTACAATGTGATTTTTTAGGGCATATAAGGCTTTTGCTTGGTGAGATATTGTAATAAATACCCTGCTTAGGTTCTTATATGATTTTTATTTATTTTTTATATTTATTTTATTTTATCACTGTTCTTGTCTTCTACAGTCAAAAATTATATTCTATAGTCAAACACTAGAAAGAGCTTGACAGACAGAGCCATTAGAGTTTTGTTTTACTAACAAACCTAATGTGATCACAATGTCATAGATTTCATGGTGAGCACATGACTGGGAATCATGCTGATTGGTTCCCAATCTTTACTGGGGACCAAATCAATCCGTGATAGCCCTTCAAAGGTTGGCTAGAACTATGAGGTGAGTGAAAGCACTTACCTCATAGTTCTCCTTTAACAGTGTGCACCTTTAAAATAACATGCTGAGGTAAACACTACAATAATAACTCTGTTTACTGAAAATATACAGTGAGGAAAATAAAAATAATTATTTGATCCCCTGCAGATTTGGTAAGTTTGCCCACTTACAAAGAAATGAAAGGTCTATATTTTTTTATCATAGGTGTATTTTAAATGATAGAGACAGACTATCAACCTAAAATCCAGAAAAAACACATGATACAAATGTTATAAATTGAGTTACAGGTCAGTGAGTAAAATAAGTATTTGATCCCCCTACCAACCAACAATAGTTCTGGCTCCCACAGACTGGCTATGTGGTACACAGATTAGTCCTGTCACTTTAAGAAAATACTCCTAACGGCACCAAAATCACTCAAAAGAGTAAGTGACATGGGAACAGTGACCATCAATGTCAGGTGGGATTACCAATGTAAGGGACATTCTGCACACTGATTAACAATGTAAATGCACCTTTCTCCCACTTACCACCAACGTATGGAGGCCCTTCTCCCACTGACCACCAATGAAAGGTTGCTGAGCGAATTAATAGTGGTGAACTAGATTGACTTGTCATCTTTCAACCGATGCAACATGCATTGTGTTAATGCACTCTATGAATGGGCATTTGAGTGGGCTGCCAACACACTAGTGCAGACAAAAATACATTCCTACACAGCACTCCACAATGGCCAGTAGTATGTCCTAGTGTGCTGCGCAACAGCACTGCAGTCAGCAGTAGATTACTATATATCTTAAAAATAAATAAAATATTTACCTAGATTAATTCCCAGGTCGCAAAAATGATGTCAGTAATATGTATATAAAAGACACCTGTCCACAGAATCTCTTTCTTCCATTCAAATCTCACCACAATGGGCAAGACCAAAGAGGTGTCAAAGGACATTAGGGGCAAGATTGTAGACCTGCACAAGGCTGGAATGGTCTACAAGACTATTAGCAAGAAGTTTAGTGAGAAGGAAACAACTGTTGGAGCGATTATTCGCAAATGGGAGGGATACAAAATAACCATCAATCGCCCTCGGTCTGGAGCTCCATGCACGATTTCACCTCATGGGGTAAGGATGATCATAAGAAAAGTGAGGGATCAGCCCCGAACTACATGGGAGGAGCTTGTGAATGATCTCAAGGCAGTTGGAACCACAGTCACCACACAAACCATTGGTAACACAATACACCGCCATGGAGTGAGATCCTGCAGCGCCCCCAAGGTCCCCCTTCTCAAGATGGCACATTTACAGGCCCTTCTAGTTTGCCAATGAACATCTAAATGATTAAGAGAAGGATTGGGAGAAAGTGCTGCGGTCCGATGAGACAAAAATTTAGCTCTTTGGTATTAACTCGACTTGCCGTGTTTGGAGGAAGAAAAATGCTGACTATGACCCTAAGAGCACCTCCCTACAGTCAAGCACGGAGGTGGAAACATTATGCTTTGGGGCTGTTTCTCTGCTAAAGGTACAGGCCGACTTTGCCGCATTGAGGGGCGAATGAATGGGGCCATGTATTGTAAAATCTTGGATGAGAACCTTCTTCCCTCAGCCAGAACACTGAAGATGGGTTGTGGATGGGTCTTTCAGCATGACAATGACCCAAAACATACCGCCAAGGCAACAAAGCAGTGGCTCAAGAAGAAGCACATTAAAGTCATGGAGTGGCTTAGCCAGTCTCCAGACCTTAATCCTATAGAAAATGTATGGAGGGAGCTGAAACTTAGGGGTTGATTTGCTAACCTTATAAACACACCACGAGCGTGTATACACCTCTGCAGTGTGTTCCCTCCCAGCATGATCTATGGGTGAAATCTAAACACCTTTGTAATGTGTACACACCCAGCAGGTGTGTTGTGCAAAGCCCTGAAGGAATTCCAAGGTGATGTTGGGTAAATTAGCTCTATGTTGTGTTGCTTGCGTTGATGAATGCAGGAATGTAAATGCATGAGCTAACCATTTTTGTCTAAACTGTGAAGCAGCATTATATATGCATCATGTGCATGATTTTTCCATATATGGCATTAGTGGAAATATGCTTTTAGAGACTTTTTGGTTGATAAATACGTTTTGCTGTGTGAAAATCACACACACCTGGTGTGTGTGTGTGTTTAGGTTAGTAGGTTAGTTTAGGTTAGCCAAGCGACAGCCAAGAAACCTTAAGGATTTAGAGAAGATCTGTAAAGAAGAGTGGACCAAAATCCATCCTGAGATGTGTGCAAACCTGATAAACAACTGCATAAACGTCTTACCTCTGTGCTTGCCAACAAGGGTTTCTCCACCAAGTACTAAGTCATGTTTTGCTTGGGGATCAAATACTTATTGTACTCACTGAACTGCAACTCAATTTATAACATTTGTATCATGTGTTTTTTGGTTTATATTCTGTCTCTATCATTTAAAATACACCTATGATAGAAATTATAGACCTTTCATTTATTTGTAAGTGGGCAAACTTACCAAATCTACAGGGGATCAAATCATTGTTTTGCACACTGTACTATTCTTTCCTTCAATACTACATAGAATATAGAATGATATAAAGAACTGAGTTAAGATAATAATATTTGCAGATGACAAAGTCAGGGAACAAACGTGTGAAATAAAAAGTGATAGGCTTATTTTGTTTAATACATTGCTTTTTATTTTGTTTAAAGATAAATTGGGAGAGCATGTTCAATATAAATAATTCCTACACTAATTTTTATTACAATAAGTTACATTGAATAAAGTGTTAATACATTTATATTGTAGCTGATGTAATGCTATACAATGTTACAGATATGTTCCTTTAAAGTGGATCTGAAATCAAAAAGTGAAGAGTTGCTATTTTAGAGGGAAAAGCTAAGCAGTACCCAAATGTTTTTTTATTATTTTACCGGGTCTAGATAGTGCCAACAGTTCTGCGCAGCGGAAATCTACCTTAAATACTTCTTCAAAATTAGCAGTGTACTTCTTGTGCCTCAAGTCTCAATTCCTGTGCTAAGTCACTCCTATTCCTTGCATCCCATAGCTATATATTTGCAGTGTGAGATCACCTAGGGCATTGTACTAGTCATACATGATTTGGAAGGAGATTTGGTGAAGTTACCACCTCTGTTCTTCTTGCAGGCTGGAAAGCTGTACCTGAGGACCTGCAGTGCAACGATCTTCCTGTTTCTGCTTTATTTATTCTGTGGATCTGTGCTTTTCTACCTCTCCTACTGCTTTTTGAACATTCCACCACTAGTGATCAACTAGTGTTTTAACCTGTTTCCACTCTAAAAAAATGAATTCTTGTTGTCTATGTTGCTGTTGGAGAGATTTCCCATCACTTCCTATCCTTCAAGAATTGAGGGAAATGTATCCAATCGGGACACAGACATCAATGAAAACCTGACAGAAGCTCTAATACCTACCTGCTCTATCCAAAACAAAATAACAAGTTTTAACTAGAGTTGGGTTTTAAGCGCCTATACTGTATAGATTATGGATGGGCAGTCCTTCTTGTGTCATTTCCTTACTTTGCCAAGCCCTACTGCCACAAGAAATTTGTGTGGGAGGGCATCAGCCTCTTATTACTAACATGGGTATATGGGTATCTCGTGGCCCAACGAAGTACTGATGGGGTGGTCATAATAATCTGGCCACTGAGTGTATGTTCCTCTTCATTTGCACATAATGCATTAGATATTGCAAATATTGCAAACTGCTCCAAGCACCAAGGCACCCCGACGATGTCAAAGCATGTACCAAAAAAGCTCATCTAATTCACAATTTAGTCAAGTCAAATTAATCCACCAAGCTCAAATGTCAAGTCAGTTTCTTATTGTTATTCTCAGTAAACAAATAATAATGTGCAGCTGGAAGCCACCAGGCCTTTAATGCATTTTGTGCTTTGTGACAAAGTGTGCAATGAGCTTTGCAGGTTATTGTTGCTTATATGATGACCTGTATGAATTGTAATTTCTACCTCCTGTCAGGAGGAATAATTCACGCACTTTAGCAGATGACTACTGTAAAGAAACTGTGGAGAAGTAGATTGTGGAGAAATAGGAGTAGGCATGATTGAGCAGTTGTGTCAGTAAGAAATATTTTTTGGAAGACTGTGTAGCACGCATTATGGTATTTAAAACCTTTTTTTATACAAAAAATTATATATGCCCAGTATTTATGGTCATGTAATTGCGGCGGGTGCCTAGGGCTCAGTGGGTGTCTGGGGGCCCAATCTTAGCCAACTGAGCATTACTAAAGTCCGTACAAATGATGCCACTGCTCCAAGATCTCTCCCATGATGGACTACAATCTCACATTTAGTTAGCTAATTTGTATTGAAGTTATAGTCTATCAGGGGAGTGAGCTTGGAGCGGTGGCCCGTGTCAGGACAAAAAGGACAGTGTCAGTAGGAATTCAGAGGTGATTTGAGATTCTACAGCTGACTAATACACAAATAAGGTCCAGTATTGTTAATAGTTAGGGCACGTGAATGTATTGTTAAGATTAAACTCCTAAATTTAGTGTCGCTTTAACAGCAAACAATATATCAACCTCCATTCTCAAGGAAAGAGTTTTGCACTTTGCTGCAACTGTACAAGGCATGTAGGAAAAAATAAGTGCACAAGAGGTTACAGAACCACCTATCCATTATTTATTTGGCAGAATATTTCAAGTTCCTTGGCAACTACCACAATGATATGAGAGAATATAAATGAAAGCATTGGGATCTGGGTGGGGGTATCGGTACATACCTATATATACACCCCTATATATATATATATATAGATATATATATATATATCTATATATATATATATATACAGGGCTCAAAATGTCAAGTCCTGAGCTACTAGCCAGGCCTTAAGAGTTACTCGCCACCAGTCGCCCCACCTGACCCCTACCGTGCCCCGCCCTTAACTCCGCCAGGTCAGTGGTGTGACACAGAGAACAGAGATCAGTAC
>NW_017306356.1:1256604-1258926 GCF_000935625.1 Nanorana parkeri | reverse complement strand
CCCCCCCCCCCTCCCTGCACCATATCAGGCCACATGCCCTCGGAATTGGGAGGTTGCCTTGTCCCCTGGGAAAAGCATCTTGTCCCCCCATGCTGATGGGGACAAAGTCCTTTTCCACCACAGCCCTGACCCAGTAGTTGTGGGGGCCTGTGGGCAGGGGCTTATTTGCATCGGGTTGCCCCCTATAATAAAGGGTGCACCCAGATGCTGCCCCACCTTGTGAATGAGTACCCCTACTCATTCACTCAAGGGTTAAAGTAAAAAGTTTATAAAGAGCCCACACTTTAAGTAAAAATCCTTTTAATTGAAAAAAACAAACACACACCAAAACAAAGGTTTTTGACAGGTCCTTTAACCCGTTAGTTACCAAGGTCTTTTTTGTTTTGTTTTTTGTACTCATGATATAATCAACAATTTAGGCCTGAAAATTACTTCAACCCCCCAGACATTATATATTTTCTGAAAGCCAAGACCCTGTAGAATAAAATGTTGGCAGTTTAAAATTTTTATGTTACACCAGCGCAACGTATTATCAAACCCCAAAATGTAGTGAAACATGCCCTTAAATGTCCCAAAACACAATTAAATACCCATTTTTGTTATAAAATATAAAAGAAAGGTTCCAAGAGTAAATAGATACCCAAGATGCCCAGGTTAAAAATTGTGTGAATACGTGAAACTGTGACAAAATTCAGTACCCCAAAAAGTCCATAGATGACACATTAAAAGCCCCCACAGGTCATCAGTTTAGAGATACGCATAAATATATGGGCTTAGAGTTATTGCTCTCACTCCGGCATGCGCGGCGATACCCAACATGTGTAGCACGATCGTCATTTTCATATAAAGGTGCACCCGATGCATGTTTACGTGAAGAAGCGTGTGCTTCTTCAAAGTAAGGGACTTTGAATTTAAAAAAAAAATTATTTTTACATTTATTTAATTCAATATTAATTTTAAAAACTGCTATATTTTTTTTACTTTACTTTAATTGCTATCACATAGGGGGGCTTACAATCCCCCCCTTTGATAGCAGATTGGCAGTGACAGTTATTATTTAACAACTTGCCATCCGCCGATTGTGAAAAAACGGATGGACAGCAAACTCACATGGGCGGGTTGCCGTAATTAGATGGCTTTTTTTCGTCTGCTCGCGCACGCGCACGGCCAGAAAAAACCCATCCATTGTGAAGAGCTGTTACCGGATTTTTGACATACAAACGATCAACAGCTCTAAAGCTGCCGATTGCTTGTATGTTGTGGCTGCGCGTTCCCCTTCCTCAAGTCCTGCTGCTGCTACTGCCCCCCCCTTCTGACCCCTTACCTTCAATCCCGAGATCCGTTACCCCATCTGTGGCCCGGGACAGGCTCGGGAGGGTGTCAGGAGGTAAGATGGAAGGGAGATCAGCATCTTCCTCCTTGCTGAGCTCCCTCCGTACTGTGAATGCAGAAGTGATGTGCAATACATAACTTCCGCATTCACCTGTCAGTCATCTGGCTTGCCGAGCCAGAGAGAAGAAGCTGATGAAGCAGATCTCTGCTTCATCAGCTTCTTTGGGGGTCCCTAGGTGACATTAGGGGTCTTAGAGACCCCTAATGTCCCCATAGAGAGGACCTCTCTGTGCCTTTGCTATTATATTGGTGGATTGTTATCCCCCTATGTAATAGCAATAACAATAAGTGTAAATATATATATATATATATATATATATCTATATATATATATATATACAGGGCTCAAAATGTCAAGTCCTGAGCTACTAGCCAGGCCTTAAGAGTTACTCCCCACCAGTTGCCCCACCTAACCCCTACCCTGCCCCGGACTTAACTCCGCCAGGTCAGTAATGTAACGCACAGCGCAGAGGTCAGTAATGTAATGCACAGCGCAAAGGTCAGTAATGTAACACACAGGGCAGAGGTCAGAGTGACGCACAGAGCAGAGGTCAGAGTGACGCGCAGCGCAGAGGTCAGAGTGACGCACAGCACAGAGGTCAGAGTGACGCACAGCGCAGAGGTCAGAGTGACGCACAGCGCAGAGGTCAGAGTGACGCTCAGCGCAGGGTCAGAGTGACGCACAGCGCAGGGTCAGTGAGACGCACAGTGCAGAGGTCAGTGTGACGCACAGCTTTCTGGATGGCCGGTCTCACCGTCTCTGCAGTGCAGTCTTCCTCCCAGCCTGGCAGCTGAGGTGGGCGGAGGAAGCTGCAGAAGACAGCGGATATCATCGAGGAGCGCCGCCGGCGGGACCAGAGATGGGACACTACCACCACGGCGATCGTTCCCTTGTGTTCTCTCTTCTCATCGGCCGCTCTGTAGCTACAG
>NW_017306356.1:1244968-1256355 GCF_000935625.1 Nanorana parkeri | reverse complement strand
TATATATATATACCCACACACAATAGATCCCAGCACACAAGAATATACAATAGAAATCCCAGCACACGTGTATTTATAATAGAATCCTGCACACAGGTATATATATATATGATCTATTATACATACATGTGTGCTGAAAACTATTGTACATACATGTGTGCTGGGATCTATTGTATGTACAATAGATCCCAGCACACATGTATATACAATAGATCCCCACACACATGTATATACAATAGACCGCAGGAATCTCTGTAGCTGTGTGTCCAGGTACTCACAGAACTCGGTGTTGTAGGACACGGCACACCACTGCAACATCCAGAGCCATCCTGATACCGCCATGCACCGCTGCCTGACCGGTCCGAATGCTTGGCCACGCCCATCCCCAGAACTCCGGCCACCCCCACCGATCAAGGCTGACTGACAGCAGGAGGCTGTCCCCGCCCCCAGCCACTTCCTCCTTCTCCTTGCAGCTTTGAAAAACCAGTGCAGCAGTCAGGCATCCTTTGGCTGTTGCCGCTGACTGCTTCACTGGTTTAGGGAAGGCATTTTCCAGCCCCCCTGGAAAGTGCCGCTCGAGGCAAACACCTTGTTCACCCCTGTATATGACATAATGTATGTGAGGTTCAAATATCAAATACAGCACAATACATACCTGTAGTACCTAAAATCGTCATTTATAGAGTATTATATTATGGTCAGAATAGTTAAAGTGGAATGAACTATACAAGTCATACAGAGGCTGATTTACTAAAGGAGTTGAGATAATTTGAGTGAAGATTCACTTCAATTATCCAGTCATGTGTAAAGCAAATTCTTTATTTATTTAATCTGCACATGGTTGAGTATTCAAGTGAACAATTTATTGAGTGATATGCTCAACTCCTTTTGTAAATCAGCCTCACTGTTTCATATTTTCTCAATGAGCAAGATGGCCTAAAGTTACGTCTTTAGACAGCCATGCAGTACCAAATTATGAAGAGATCCAATATGGCCTTCATAACCCATTGATATCACTTTATTAGTAATGTTTAAGAAATGTGGTGCCTTGTATATAATTAGCTAGTTTTATATTGAATGGTCTATAGATCTCAAAAGAGCAAACAGCATGTCAAACTGTAACACGTAAACCGCTAATATTTGCTTGCAATACTTTACATGGTTGGAACAGACACAATAAGATATAATTAGGTATTTGGATGTGGCAATGTTCCTCTCTACTGGGCTGCAGTACTTATGTAGCTCCAACAGTCAAAAATAATTCCCTCTGGCTAAATTGCATAATTATGATTTTCATATATACATGTGGTGGAAAGGATGTTATCCCTTGTAGAGATGAAATATTCACCCATGTGCTGGAGTCTCCTTAACTGAAAAGGTTGTTGAATAGATCTCATATCACTTAACATTGCTCAGGGATCATGTATAAAATCTCTTTAACACCCTGGATTCAATATGAATTCCCCTAGGAGTTTAATAATATGTACAATTGAATTTACTAGCATATTGTTTTGGCTTGTCCATATAAGGTCTTAACTTATTATCAGACAGGCTTTATTGCAGTTTCTTGCTATGCAAACTCATATTTTTGTATGTGATGGTTGATGTTTAATTGCTTTATTTTCTGAGGCACTGGAAACCAGTCTCTCAGGGAGAATGGAAATATCCTAGTGTTACAGGAGTCATTTATTTAAAAAGTATTTTTCTTTATCCTTCTAAGAGGAGAATTCCCCTCACTCTCTCTCACTTCCTGCTGCTCCAAGACAGGGAATAAAAAGAAATCTTCCTATCAGGACAAAGACCGTAAAAAAATTATTTCCTACTCTCTATTTAAACTTTTGAAGATCTACCTACAAATTTTTAATAATGCTTAAGAGACTGTAAGAGCCATTCTAAAATCTTCAACTTGATTTTAATTATTAAATTCCAATGTAGAACCGCACTTCTGACAGTTCATAAAAAAATCAGTTTTATTGAAAGTTCATACCATCCAAGTACACAGCAAAATTATCCCACACCGATCCAATAGCCTCTTGTGCATTCCACCAGATAGGCTTAAACATAGCCTATTGCTCAGTGATCATTTATAAATGTTCATAGCCTATCTGCTGGAACGTGTGAGAGGCTATGGGATCGGTGTGGGATAGTTTTGCTGTGTACTTGGATGGTATGAACTTTCAACAAATGTGATTCTTTTATGAACTGTCGCATGTGCGGCTCTACGTTGGAATTTCAGGATTTTGTTACGCCAGCACGTATGTTTGGAGCCTGCATCTGATTGATGTGACTGGTTGGGTCAGTGTTGTCCGACTTTGGGATTGAGTGGTGCATACTTTGGAATTCAATTATTGCTTTTAATTATGTTAAGGATCATTGTCTTGTAGAAGCTTTCCCCCTTTTAGCTTTAGCTTCTTGGCTGACTGTTTCACACTGGCATCCAGAATTTACTGACATTTAGTGAAGTCCATTTTCCTCCTACACAAACAATGTTCCCTATATCATTGGCTGTCACACAACCTCAAAGCATAATAATTTTAAGCCCCTGTTTAACAATTGGCAAGATTATTTTTTTTTTATTAAATGCTGCTTTTTTTAAAATTCAAACAAACCTTTGGCGACTTTGCCCAAAGAGTTCAATTTTGTTGTCACGCATATTCTCTTATAATAAAAAGGAGTCTTGTATAGATAAGAATATGTTTTCTACATTTGCCACCCATAAGCTATAAAATCCCAAAGCTTATCCTTGCTTAGCCACATTCCTCAGCAACTCCTTATATTCCTTATTCTCAAATCAGTACAAACACCAATAATATTGTAGATTAGAACAGATATATGTGAGAGAATGCATGGAAGTCATCTCAGGAAAATACTCACATATGGTGGGTAAAAGAGATTGCTGCTATGTGTGCGATTTATATAACTAATCCCGTTATCTGGATCCATAGTGGCAGTTTACTTTGATGAATGAACCACATAGGTGATTGTTAAAGGAGATTAGGGAATCTCGTAAGAATAGAACTCTTTAGTGTTTTGTTAAAGAAACACTTTATTACCCTTTTTGCAATGCATTTCGATCCAGTTTGAGTTTCTGTAACATGTTTATTTTTAACGATAAATGTTAATTTTGACTTCTGTTTATTTAACAGATAACATATTAATAACTAGTGACTAGTAATTACTTCACTACTTTGTCAAGCAAATGCTTAAGAATGCTTGAATTTATTTTAATAAAAAGGGTTTATGCACAGCACAGGCAATTCAAATAATGGAAAATTACAGGTCAAAAGGAATATACTTGGAGTTTGTAGATTTGTAACCTACTATAGGCATTAGGCAGCCATAGGTTTTCTTACTAGGTGGGAATATGCCTGTTTCATAGAATAATGACAGCCTCTGGCAACACAGCTAGTATTAGTGCTTCTGGGCTGTGTCTTAAATACATGGACAATAGGTAGACCCTCCTCATGCTAAGCAAGATTTTTTGATACAGCAAGCCAGGCCAGCCTCCGTGTTTACATCTGTCTAGAAAGGCCGCCCATGGCTGCCTGATGTCCTTGGCATTAGAGAGTCATTTCACTTATCTGTGGGAGCTATTTTAACTGTTTATTATTTTTTATCTTGTTTTCAATAATTGTCCGAAGGGCTGCTGTACGGGCTATTCACTATAGCCCGTACAGCTCCCAAAGTCAGCCCGGCGGCTCAGTCGAGCCGAAGGCATATGCTTCTGACAGCTGGGCGCAGCCTGCTTCAGCAGAACCGCCGCCCAATAGAAAACAGTTGGGCGGAGATAGCTTTCACTAATAGCTCCGCACAATCGTTTTCTATTTATTTTTTTGTACTTTTTAAACTATTTTTCTGTTCTGCTCGGTCCCACAGAGGGACCGAGTAGAACAGCCGAGCCGAATGCCGCTCAGCGGCATTCGGCTATTCACTCACTGCTGTTCGGCATCTATAAGAATAGACCGAACAGCAGCGAGTAGCCTGCCGGAGGTTCGGCTTAGCTGATCCAGATGTTGGATCGGCTGAGTCGAACTCCTTCTGCACTTCGAGTCGGCTGAACATGCTGAGAATGTTTGGCCGACCCGAAGCCACGCGAAGCCTCCCGATGTATGGCTGATTTCAGACGATATATGGCTGAAATCAGCCATACCAGCCTGAAGTGAATAGCCGAACTACGGCAGCTTAGTGAATAGGCCCCTTAGTGAATTAAACCCCATGTCCTAAAGTCTCCAGCTTTGAGTGCCAGTCTCTCTACTGCCCTAATCCCTTCCACCATCAACTCCGTGTGCATGCCACGCCATTAAACTATGGAGTCTATTCATTAAGCTGCCATAGGCAGCCGACTGAAAGACCGACCTGAAGTGAAGTGAGCCGAACGCTGTTCAGCTATTCACTTCAGGCTGATACGGCCGTATATCGGCTGAAATCAGCCGTACATCGGGTGGCTTCACGTGGCTTCAGGTCGGCCGAACACGCTCAGCATGTTCGGCTGACCCGAAGTGCAGGAGGAGTTCAACTCAGCCGATCCAACATCTGGATCGGCTAAGCCGAACCTCCGGCAGGCTACTCGCTGCTGTTCGGTCTATTCTTATAGATGCCGAACAACAGTGAGTGAATAGTCGAATGCCGCTGAGCGGCATTTGGCTCGGCTGTTCTGCTCGGTCCCTCAAAGACTGATATGGTTACAGACCTCGATGATCAGCTGAAATTGTATACAATGGGAGTGATTTAATTGAGTGGTTCGGATCTCCAGGGAACAAACACTTTTCTATAACTGAGCAGAACAGAAAAATAGTTTAAAAGGTTGAAAAAAATAAATAGAAAATTATTGTGCGGAGCTAGCAATGACAGCTAGCTCCACCCAATAGTTTTCTATTGGCCGGCGGTTCTGCTGTCGTAAAAAAAAAAGAAATAAAAAACTCTCCCGGGCACTCTGGGAGTCTCCCGCTCCCGGCCGCCCAGGAGAGAAACACTGCTTTTTCTTTTTTTTTCTTTATTCTGACACGGAGCCGTGTCAGAATAGAAAATAATAAGACTAATTTTGCCCATTGGAATGCATTGCTAGATTCCTATTGGCTATTTCAATTTGCAATAGCCAATAGTAAACCAGCATTGCACCCGCCCTCTGCTTATAATTAACCATGAAACCATTGGGGTCTATTTATCAGTGTTTTCCTCCAAGATTCACACAACTTTCACCCAAAAGTCACCCGTTTCCACATAAAATTTTAACAAAACATTGGCGAATCTTGGGTGAAAGTTGTGAAAATTTTGAGCTAAAACACAGATAAATGGACCTCATAAATCACAATGCCTGCAGAAGCATTTATAGAGGCAAATGACTACATACGTTTGCGAGTCAATAAAACAATATTTGATTTTGCCTTATTGGATATTTCCAAGTCCTGTGAAAGTATACAGAAACCCTTTTTTCCTGTTTACATTTCAGTAAAGAATACATTTTACAAAATTGGAAATATAATTTGCCTACATATTCCATTTATCAATTATGCTTTAATCAGCAGTGCCCCTTTAGGGCACACTATCACCTATCTGCTTGGTGTGCCCTGCAGAATTACCGTATGGAAGTATGGGTGTGGCAAGAGGGAGTGGTGAGTGTGACGCACCTAGGGCTGCAGAAATGTATTACCCCGGAGAACTTTGTTTGCTGTATGTGTTTTCCTATTTAATATTTTATCTAGAGAGAGAGTATGTCAGTATTTGACTTGATTTGAACTATTTTTGTGAAGGCAGCAGGCCATCTGGAGTGGCCATTGTTTGGTCCAGCTCTTATATAATTATGGAATTCCAATGCGGCACCCGGCTGTCTGGGGGAGGGGATTGGTGAAGGGAACACACTGAACTCTTATCTGATTCTGTGAGGTATAAACTCTGTGGGGGAATTTATCAAAGCAACTGCGAGTGTTTGAACTTGCACAGAATATATTTGCACCTGATTTATCAAGCTAGTGTAATGTTGTTGATAAATGAGGTTTAGAAGACTCCAAGAAAGAAGACTTCTAACTTTAGGCAAAAAGCTTAACTATCGCATCTTGAAGAAGTGGTCATGGGGACTTCTTAAGTTGTGAGTGTTTTCTTAGATGATGCTCCAGTTTCAGACATTCCAGAACAAGTGCAGATGAAAACACGTGCAAAAAAGGTGCAAAAAACATGCAGTTGAAAAATTAACGCAAGCTCTGAAGAAAACATGTGCAAAACACGTGCAAAAAACATGCAGTTGAAAAAGTAGTGCAGGCTCTGAAGAAAACAGGTGCAAAACACGTGCAGTTGGAAAAGTAGTGCAAGCTCTGAAGAAAACAGGGGTGCATATAAAAAGACAAATTTGCACATAAAAAAAAAATATCGAAGAGGATAAAACTGTTGCAAGTGCTTTGATAAATTCCCCCCTGTGTGCTTTCTTCAATAAACCAGTTCATGTTTCTACTCCAAAGTCAGTGTTGGTTGATTCTTGGGGTAAGCCCATGCTATATCCACTTGCTTCAGTTTTCAGCACCCAGGGAACAGGCTTCAGACGGAGATATCCAGTCAAGGTATCAGGGAGTCTGTCACAGTGAGAACCAGCCTGCATTCCCCCTGAGACTGTTGTTGACATGAGGTGGATAAACTATATTCAATTCAGCAGATTATTGGAACAGGCAACAGTTGCCTTGAGCAGTAGATTACCTCTGCAGGCAACCCTGCAGGCAACTCCTGGCCAACTGAACTTAGTGGAAGAATGAGTCACCTTGTATAGATTTTCAAAATAATTACTGTTGTTCCCTTGAGGTTCCCTTCCCTCAGTTCAAAACCATGCATACTTGGCTGATGCAGCTATACATGTGTATGCCATACCAACAGCAGCTGGATTACCCTACCACCTTCTCATCTATGTGCAGATTTGAAGAGACACTGTCATCTGCTCATTCAGTGCAGAGTGACAGAGCCTCTTAACAGCCCAACCCTTAGCAAGGTATAGTCACCCATCCACTCTGCTTATGCTGACTCCCCAATGCAGGAGTCCACTCTGAGTAAGCTCTGGTGTTGAATGATGTCAGGGATTACCAAGGTAGACTGTCTTCCCATGTGATAGTTTTCAGGCCTGGCAATTGGCTGCCCTGGCACAAGCATTATCAAATGTCAAAGGGAAAAGACACATGCTCCCCTATATCATTGCCATTACAGCAACAGAGCAATGGCTCCAACAGAGCTGGGAGGTGGCAAGGGAGAGCAGAACACTGTCTACACTATACTGGGGGGAGGGATTATTGGTAGACAATTGGGTCTATTCACGAAGCAGCCGAAGGATCTAGCTGTAGCTTCGGCCGATCCTTCAGCTAGCTTCGGCCCCAGGACCCCTTCGGTTCAGTAAAACCGAAGGGCTGCTGTACGGGCTATTCACAATAGCCCGTACAGCTCCCAAACATAGCCAAGCGGCTCAGCCAAGCCGCGTTGAAAGCCGAAGCTGGCCAAGCAGCTGGCCATTGGCCGGCCGACAGCCTGCTTCTGACAGCTGGGCGGAGAATGCCGTGATCTTACGGCTGGCTCCATCCACTTGCAGAGAGATCAGCGTCCCTGGTTACCAGCTAACCAGGGACACTGATCTCCAGACTGCAAACTCTCCCTGGCGCTCCGGGAGTCTCCCGGCCGCCCAGGAGAGAAACACTGCTTTTTCTTTTTTTTTTATTCTGACACAGAGCTGATCGGCTGAGTCGAACTCCTACTGCACTTCGGGTCGGCCGAACATGCTGAGCGTGTTCGGCAGACCGGAAACCATGCGAAGCAAGCCGTTTTACGGCTCATTTCAGCCGTACAAGCCTGAAGTGAATAGCCGAATAGTGTTCGGCTCACTTCACTTGGGGTCGGTTGTTCACTCGGCTGCCCTCGGCAGCTTAGTGAATAGACCCCAATGTCTCTTTGCACTGAATGGGCAAAAATAGCAGTCATAACAGCACTGTATACAAAATGCCACAATATAATTATAACCGTACTGGACTTCATACATGTGCTTCTTGCTATGAAAACCTATATAAATCTATGGATTTCCGATTATAGGGTTTGGGTGCAAGAAGAATACAAATGAGTATTTGGGATGTGTCTGTTTATTTTATTGATGACCCCTGTTCTAGGACAGTGGTGCAGTATACTATCTTGGGATTATGCGAGTAAATAAGCTCAGAGGACAGATCTACATATCCACATATCCCAGTATTTCTCAACCTTTTTAGTCATTTAAAAGTATGCAAAATCTTGAGACACCCTAGTCTAAAATGTAGAAAATGTAAAAATGTGAAAAACAACATGTGGTCCCTCCAAAATCCTTACCAGATCATTATCCAAGATAGACTGTGTGGTGTGAATTTTAGGGGAAACCCCATACAAAAAAGGGGGGTTCCCCTTATCACATCAGAGTATCCCATTTAATTTAGGAGCCCCCCCTCACATAAGGTTTTTCAGTCCCCCTTGCACATCAGAGTCCTTAGTCTCCCCTTCATGTCAGTGTCCTAGCATCACATCAAGAGCCACAGCTGCAGCAGCATGGCAAAGGGCAGGAGATGAAGCAGGCCTGGACAGAGGTGAACTTCTGTCCATTTGTGAATGGACCCCACCCTCCGTGGCCTCCTGCACCATGGAGTCATGATGCTGTGTGAACATTTCAAGGCACCCCTGAGGAAGCCATAAAGCACCCTGGTTGAAAAAGACTAATGTAGACTGTTCTTTAACTTATAGCCCATTCATACAAGGTGCACTGGGCTGTGTTTTGCCCAATACCCAAGAAATGGCTACCGTAATAATCCGTGTATTACAGTTCCATTGTGAAAGATAAAGTGACAATGCTTATGAAACTCAATCAATTAGTAAGGTAAAAAACTTATAACGGCAGAACAATTCCCACTATATCATGATGCCGCAAACCTAGATGGTATTGTTTGGATCAGGGGTAACTGCTAATGGAGGGTTGGGAGGTGGAGAAGCGACTTCAACGTTTCGCGTAACTCTGCGCTTCATCAGGAATAAAATGGAGATATCTGTATAGTATAGAAAAACATAATAATGTAATTTCTATCATAGTTATTTTTCTAAAGGGGGATGAATTGGGTCGAGTCTTACCTACTGGTTTAGCACAAGCAGGCATATGCGTGTGTTCCCAAGCACAGACGCCCGAACGGCAAATTCCATCTGGTCCTTCCCAAAGGGCCAAAGAGGGGTGAGAGTCGGATGACCCAAATTTAGAGCAGAGGGCGAAAGGCAAAGGACGTAATAAAGGTCTATAAAGAACAGATAAGGGGAGAAGGGACAAAATAACATCACCGAGGCATATGAGTCATGCTCTTCATATGTGGTAAAGAGAGGAGATAACGCTCCTATCTGTTTGTAATCAGTCAGACATACCAAGGATAGATGTGTCCCGCTTACTGGATTCATCGCCAGGGAGACTAAGGGTCCGTCCCGTCTTTGCTCCCACAAACAAAGAGACAGTTTGGCCAGACGCCTCCACGCCACCGACTACCAAGAACGCCGCCTGAAGGCTGCACATTGGTGTCGATGGCTCACGTGGGCGCTATAACGGCATCCAGCGCGGCGACGTATTATGACGTCATCGCGCTGTCCGTGGAGTCCCGGCCAATCAATGATGGTTTATAGTCAGTCGACGATGGTTTGCTGAACACTTGCACTTTATAAGGATTTAAAACACCCGTAGCGTATGTCTCACTTCCACCAGGAACCAAGTAGGAAAGGAGACCACGCCTCCCCCACAGATCACATGGGGGGTCAAGTACATTCAGAGAAAACAAAAATAACTGAAGATAAAAAACAAAAGTGCAAGACGTAAAGCCCAATAGTCGCTGTAGTTAAAAAGATAGCATGTATACTCCCAGGATGGTGATGCCGGCCATCCCAAATAGGGATGGCTTAGCGCCCAGAGTGATGCTCTTTAAGGGACAACAGAGCCCCACCCCCCTCTGGCGGCCACCGGGAAGGACCAACGGAAAAAATAAAAAAGAAGAAAGAAAAAATGAGAACTATGGGGAAAAACACTGACCCCATAGTTCTCCTTTAAAGCGGTAGTAAACCGCTGTGTGCTGGGTGGGGTTTTGCCATAATGTGCAAGTATGCACAGCATACTTGCACATTATGGCACAGTTACCTTGCAAGTGTACCCTACTCCAGTGCTGTGCGATGCATCTTATATTCCCCTGCTTTGGCCATTACCTTCTCTGCCACCAGCACTTCTGGGTTCCCAGGAATCCTCTTCAGCCATTGGGTTGCCACTTATGATGTAATTCCTACGCATGTGCACATGGAAGGGTTTTGCACAGAACAAACACAGTACACCTTGTGTACACCTTCTGTTCCATAATGCATAAGATGCATTATGGAACAGAAAAAGCAATATTCTTAAAAAAACAAACAAACAAAAAACACCATCCCAATGCATATAAAATATGCATCACAGCGCATGTTAATAAAACATGTAAAAATGCATGAAAACGCACAGGGAAAGGTTTGAATCCAGTAATTGTGAGCAGCTAATAACCTTTATTTGGATTTTGTAGAAAAGTCAGGTTGATAGACTCAATTTAAAATATTTTTTTTCAAAAATAACCCCTGGATTTCATATGATACATTCATGGTTCAAGGTACATCTTTGAATTCTATCATAATAATAATAATAATAATAATAATAATAACAACAGTAAGGAAATAAAACTAAGTGAACTAAGTGTGTAAGGAAATGATCAGGGGCTGTTTGTAGGATGTAAGTGGGTGAAGGTTGAAGCAGAAAGTTATGATTTCCCCTTAAGTTGACTTGGGGCTTTGGTTGCATCCAGAGACATCTTGTGATGTTTTCTACAACAGGACATGATCTCACATGGTGAGTAGAGTCCTTTAGTTCCTTAATCATTTCACGGTTTCTTCGGAGGGCTCTTTTTTTTTTCTTCTTACCTCCCTCTCCTAAAACGTTTAGTTTCAGCTCAGTGATCAGCTGCAAAAAGCACGACAGGGAGCGGAAGGCTTGAATTATTCCAGGCTGCGAGGAGCCCCCTCAGGCCAGAAGAAAGGGGGGAAGAGGGCAGGGAAAAAAAAACTACAACAAAAAAGCTAGAAACTTTTTTTTTTTCACTTTGTCCCCATCAACAAGTCGTGAAAAATCAGAATGGAACTAGACAAAAACTACGCGGCTCCAAGGACTTGCAGAGCAGGTAAGGTGTACCTACCTAAAGTACATTACAGCCAAGAATCATCGTTAGATAAGAATGATAGACAACCTGATTTATGTTGTAACTGCTAGGAGACCAAATATTACCAATAATACAAAGTGTCTAAAGTAGACTGGTGTCCACCAAAAGGGACTGGCTGCTGTATAACTATACAAACACACACAC
>NW_017306356.1:1218084-1244369 GCF_000935625.1 Nanorana parkeri | reverse complement strand
ATATATATATCTATATATATAACACCATATTGTTTGTTGTATAATAATCGTTCGATTTTACTACGTATTGACAGACTGATTTTTTGGATTGATTTATAAATGTGTACACTTATAAGTCCATGCCATTGTCTTCATTGTATTATGATTTCCATAGAATATTGCAGAATCAGTCTTCCCCTTCATTGGTTTGTAGAGCTCTGCTAGTTTTTTGAGACCCAAATCATATGTACCGTATGCTATAAACTATAGTGTACGAATTTTACGAACATCACCCGAACATTTGAAAGGAACAAAGCGTGTGTTCTGGATACTTTTATAAAGATGTGAATAATTTAGATTCGCTAACCTGCTTTTTTTTCGCTATGCTTTTTGGTTGCATAGCCAGAATGAGAAACATTTGTAATGTGAAGATGTGATGTAAATACTTTGTCCGCTGATCCCAGTAGTGCTCCGTTATATGAATGCTTGGTGTAGGTCTAGCAAAGGGGGCAGCCGATAGGAAGAAGCCTATATATATAGAGAGAGAATGATTTAAAGGGAAGAGGGCTAATTTGGATGTCTGTCACTGGTGTAAGTGTACAACGTCTGATTGTGATCCTCAACTCACACTCGTGGCCGTGTCATCCCCAGTGATCAATGTCTCCTTATATTACGTCTAATCGTGTGAATAATCGTTTAATCGATAAACAATTTCATACATGTTGCGAGGTTAAGGGTTTAAATACGAGATAGTGAAAGTGGCCCCACTAGATTAAGAAAATTAGATCTGATCTTTCCTCTCCTGACTCCTATTGATTAGTTGGCGGCTTTGGCTGATAGGAGGCCATCACTGCGGGCTTGCTATAGCATTGATTTCCTGGGATAATTACTCTAGACACCTTCAGGAAACATACCTCTATAATGTGCTCAGATCCATGTCAGGGACGAGTGTGATTTCAGGATTGTAAATGTGTGCTAGAGTCAGGTGGCAGCAACTAAAAGCTTGCCATACACCTTGCTATCCGCTTTTGCGAATGGAATTGTACAATCTAAACGTGTCTGAACCCGATCCAATCAAATTTGTCTAAAAATGGGTATTATATAAACTGGAAAATAAAAAGGACCACAAACCTCACAACCTCCTTCTTAAATTATGATTAAAATATATTTTCCTTATTTGTACCATTGAACCTAAATTTAGGAGATGATGTGATCAGATTGTAAAGTGTGTGTGATGACCTTAATGATGTGTGTAAAATTGGCCATTCAGAGAAAGATCGAAACTGAGAAATATTACTATGATATTCCATGTGACATATGATTGTACTTTCAATGGTGACAGATATATTTTAGAATAAAATGGCCCTGTACTCCGAGGGGTCATCTTTAATGACAACATTTGTCAAAAATTATCCTCTCCATGCAGGGCACGATTTTTCCCACAAGGTTTGACCGATATCTGTCATTCTGATCGTTTGCATTTATCATTCACACTTGTCAGATCTTTATTGCATGGTAGAAAACAAATACAGTCGGCCACACAAAAAATCGTAGATGTACGAATTACTGTGTAGAGTATGGACCTTCTTAAACCCGCCATTTAAATAATATCCCAACAGGATGATTCTCACTTTATATGATGGCTGTTGGTAAATGCTGCTGATCTGACAGATCAAACCTGGAACTAAACCTGACTGTGTTTGGGCAGCACAAGCAACTGGGGAAATGGCTGTTGGCTGTAGAATCTAATACTATTATGATCTGCCTAGTACCTGTGCCTAGTACCTGTGTTATATGTGTCACAGGCCATCCTCAGCAGATAGACATTGGTCCCTCAGTATTCAGCTAGGTGAATGATTTCCAGATCACATTACACAGTACATTTGTCCCAGGTTTGCACGCCTTTGCCCCGGTACAGACGTCCCAGCTTCCCACTGTGCTCCTTATTTCCAAGCTTGCTTTGTACACAGGGAGATAGAAGCAGCCAATGTGCCTCTTTATACGGGTCACTGGTTATGTTCACTTGCTGTGTATCACACCCATTCTCTCCCCTTCCTCTAAACATATATTGCTTATCATTGCTTTCATTAACACGACCTTCTGTTTTTTTATGAAGAGAGGTATTGGTTAAAATAAAAAGCAAAAAAAAAAAAAACGAACCTCCCTCTATCATTTCTTAAGCCCGTGATAAATTATATAGAAAAGGACATCAGCTCTTTGGCACAACATAAATCACAAATGGAAGAAAGATGCTTATATTTGCAAAACTGCTGCAAGTTGGCTGCTTTCCAGATTCGGCACAATTCCCTGTCCATCGTGTAACACTGCATTGTATCCTTCTCAGTGTTGTGGAAGGTGCAATGAATAATAGTGTGATATGTGCACATTGACTTTTTGCCTTCAGCACTGTGGCCAGGCTCGGATCACAAAGCTAACTCACAGGGATCCTTATTTTTTTTTTAAGGTGCAAGTTATTTTCCAATGAGTCCAATGAGATTTGAAAATTACATGGCTACAATTAAGATCCCTATCTTTGTGTTAAAGCTTTGTGATTTGAACCTAATGACAACAAACAGTCATCTAATAGTAAATGACAAATGATTGTTCCAAGTATGTCTGGACGATTATGAGAGAGAGAAAGGAGAGAGAGAGAGAGAGAGAGAGAGAAATATTGAGATATTGAGAGAGAGGAAGGGGTAGAGAGAGAGAGAAAGGAAGGAAGGGAGAGAGGGAGAGAGAGAGAGAGAGAGAGAGAGATGATTTCTAAGGGACCAATGCCTTTCAGAGAGAGATTTCTTATGAATAGAAAGATAGATAATAGATAGATAGATGCATATTTAGAATAAAAACACTAATAATACCTTGGAGCTGTCATACATATATTTCCATTGACACAGCCTGGTTTGTTTTGATTGAGAACCCTTATACTCCTCTCACATTTAAAACAGCAATTACATCAATATCAAACCCAGCAGGTGGCCCATCAATCCCCCTCGAATGATGAATTAGCCAAAGTGATCTAGAAATTGCCCTGTTCGTGCACGAAATGCCATTATCATTCCTTTTTGCTACACCTATTTTCAATCATTGTAATTATTAACCTTCATTTGCAGTTTCACTAAAAGTATAAACGCGAAGTTATATTAAAAAGCGGTGCCTTAAAAATATCTCAACATCCTCCAACAGTTTTCCAAGCGACTTGGCATTCGTTGTAAATAAACAGGCTAATTATGATCCTTTAAAGCATAATTCTATATAGTACAATAATGCAATGAGGCAATTTACAGAAGAAGTTGAGAATCTTCACTCAATAAATTGTGTGAAGGTTTACTTTTATTATCCTATCCTGTGTAAAAAGGAAATTCCGGCTTATGTATTTCATCTGGGTATTCATAGTGAAAGCAGCTACAATTTACTGAGTTAAAAAATCTCAACTAATTTAGTAAATCAGCCTCATAGTGTTCACAGCAAAAAGGTTTCTATAAGAGTCATCTTCTTGTTGTAATATTTTAATTGCTGATGAGTAAATGATCGGATCTGAGCGATTGTATTAAAAACCCCCAAAATGAAATGTGATAAAGGAAAGCTTAGCATTGCTACATACATGCGAGTGACGGAGAATTATATTACAATGTGTTATTAATGACAGGTTCATGTAACAATAATCAGTTCTAGTCTGGCCAGGAAATGTATCCATACAAATATGTGATGGTAACATTGTGTCAGTAGACTGATTCTTGCTGATTCTTTACTAGTGTCTTCTCCTTATAACCTTATACCACCGGTGTACCTTTCGCTGTGGAAATCGCCCTGTACCTCTTTTACTCGAGTAGGCTTGTGAATACAAGATCAAGGAGTGACCTCCCCCTGTTCTCTTATGTCATGGGATATAATGACAATATGGTGTCAAGATGCCTGACACGGCACATAGAATATAGAGAGCATGTTGAAGGAGGCGCTTTACTTCTCTGTGACCCGTGAAATAATCTATACAATTGTTTACTCTTAGCCCTGATCTCACTGTCAAACACTCTATTGTACAAAACACGTGGGATCCACACTTACACACTATTCCTTGTCATAATAGAGTGCCACTCATGTCATCATATCCTAACAAGCATACACCTAATCAGGGCTCAAGTGGGTCTCCATGTACTGGCTGACCTTTCTCATATCCTGCACACATAGATTACTGCACTCCTCTCTTTGCCACAAGATTTGACCCTACGAGATTATTCACTAATATATCATGTAGTGCTGCATAGAATGACACTGGCTGTCCCTCAGCCACCCTTCTCTATTGCTTGAGAGTTAATCTCTCTCTATATATATATCTGTCTTTTACCAATCTCTCTTTCTCTCCCTCTCTGTCTCGCTCTCTCTTCATTACCAATCTATCTGTCTATTTATTACCAATCTCTCTCTCTCTCTCTCTCTCTCTCTCTCTCGCTCCCCCTCCCCCTCTTTCTTTCTTTCTTTCTTTCTTTCTTTCTTTCTTTCTTTCTTTCTTTCTTTCTTTCTTTTCATTAGTAATCTATCTGTCTATTCATTACCAATTTCAATCTCCCTCTCTCTCTCTCTCTCTCTTCCATTTCTCTCTCTCAATATCATCTCTCAATATCTATCTATCTATCTATCTATCTATCTATCTATCTATCTATCTATCTATCTCTATCATGTCATTATCACGCCCAACAATTATAAAAGACAGTCTGATACTATCTACCTCATTACCACCTTGTAGGTTTATATTAATTTGTGGCTTCTCCGGATACTTATAAATATATACAGCTGGCTGTGATTGTAGTTTATTGTTTGGCTGCAGACTGCCAGTACTTTGTGTAGTGGAAGCAGGTGGGTGTGTATTGTGGTATGTTTGTATGTTTGTATGTTTGTATACTGTGAACACAAGGGCATTACAGAAAATAATGCAGGCAATACTGGAAGGTGGTATAGAACAACACACGTTGATGGTGTATTGCACATAGAATGTACACTGCACTCCCCACTTCCTGGAAGTACTATACAATAGTCTCTAGCACAGCCCAAGCACCAAGTATGATTTCTGTACCTGTCTATGGCTCTTCCGCTATGATGGATCATTCGGTAGCCGATTTATTATTTAGCCTGGAACACTGCATTCAGACAATGCGGTGAAACTGGAAATGTTACATGAACACTGCAAAACCCTACTTTGTTACATATAAAACAAGAATGCTGAATATGCTACTTCTGTATCAAAAATATAAAATGCCTTAAAAGCTTAGACGGCTGGTTTCCTATGATGGTTAACTAAGGGGTCTATTCACAAAGCTGCCGAGGGCAGCCGAGTGAATGACCGATCAGAAGTGAAGTGAGCCGAACACTGTTCGGCTATTCACTTCAGGCTGGTACGGCTGATTTCAGCCGTATATCGGCTGAAATCAGCCGTACATCGGCTTGCTTCGTGTGGCTTCGAAACAGCCGAACATGCTCAGCATGTTCGGCTGATCCGAAGTGCAGAAGGAGTTCGACTCAGCCAATCCAACATCTGGATCGGCTGAGCCGTACCTCCGGCAGGCTTCACACTGCTGTTCGGGCTATTCTGAAAGATCCCGAACAGCAGTGAGAGAATAGCCGAATGCCGCCGAGCGGCATTTGGCTCGGCTGTTCTGCTCGGTCCCTCAGTAGTAAACTCTCAATGCTTTTGAATGGGAATTTTTGTGTTTCCTCTATTCTGACATCGCTCGTGCCAGAATGAAGAAAAAAAGACACAGCGGGGTTTCTCTCCTTGGCGGCCGGGAGTGGGGGGCTCCCGGGGCCCCAGGGAGAGTTTTTACATTTTTGTAACTTTTTTTTTTTTACAGCAGCAGAGCCGCCGGACAATAGGAAACTATTGGGCGGAGCTAGCTGTCACTGCTAGCTCTGCACAATCGTTTTCTATTTACTTTTTTCTACTTTTTTCACTCTTTTTCTGTTCTGCTCGGTGCCTCTGAGGGACCGAGCAGAACAGCCGAGCCAAATGCCGCTCGGCGGCATTCGGCTATTCTCTCACTGCTGTTCGGGATCTTTCAGAATAGCCCGAACAGCAGTGTGAAGCCTGCCGGAGGTTCGGCTCAGCCGATCCAGATGTTGGATCGGCTGAGTCGAACTCCTTCTGCACTTCGGGTCAGCCGAACATGCTGAGCATGTTCGGCTGATCCGAAGCCACACGAAGCAAGCCGATGTACGGCTGATTTCAGCCGATATACGGCTGAAATTAGCCGTACCAGCCTGAAGTGAATAGCCGAACAGTGTTCGGCTCACTTCACTTCTGATCGGTCATTCACTCGGCTGCCCTCGGCAGCTTTGTGAATAGACCCATTTATGCATAGACATGTATTGTTGTTCTTTTTAAGATTCTTATAACAAGTTTGTGGCAAGAGCAAATCTCAAACATTTGTGGCATAATATTGCCAGTAAACAAGTAAAAATGATTGTTACTAGTACAAAATATATTATTTTAAAAGATATTATACATAAATGTGACTCCATAAGCAGGTACCTAAGATTTGTTTTGGCACAATTGTCCTTTTTATTAACATACGTATTGTACACATTTTAATTCCTGTATGTGTATTTATTCAGTATATTTTAATATATTCCCTACAAACCATCTGTATGAAATATGTTTCTTTCTGGGCAAAGAACCACATGTACAACTAAAGTACATAACACATTAACAATAAAAGCAATGAATTTCAGTCTGATGATTCATCAATATATTTTAACTAGGATTATAGTCTAGATCTGTGCTGTTTATTTTATTAGAGTGTATGAAAGCTATAAGATTAGCTTGAATAACAAAGCCATACTGCCACTTAGATTTGACAAAACTGGGTCTACTATCACCATTTTTCATTTATTAAATAATGATTGCAGGTTGAGTGATCAGATTAAAGTAACTGATCCAACTAGTCAAAGGCTCACGCCACTGAGACAAGCACATATACAATACATTATTTGCAGAAATATACAATGGAGTGATCTCAATAGATGTATACAACAGAGGGATCTATTGTTTTGGGGCTGCACATGTAGAAACTGATGTGCAACATCATCTATGGCCATCTTGTGTGTCTTATTATTTGACTGAAACTGCTGGCATATAAGAAAGGAGGGCTAATATTTATAGGTATTTTGAAGATCCCTATAATTGTTGCCCACAGCTTTTTAGATGGCATTCTCCCGATTGACCAAAACAGATATGACAAGCTAATGTCTATGGTGCACCTGCATACATTGGTGAACAAGACCTATAGGGGGGATAGCGATTGGACAGGTTAGATGCACTTGTCTTAATTTATTGTTATCTTATTCCCTGTGATTACCCAGCTGCAAATTTTTCGCAGCTCACCCCCACCACTCTTCATAGGCTGAATCCAATGATTGCCTAATGCAACTGTAATGCAACTTTACAAATGTGCCAACTCACACAAAATTAGGTAGTTAGATTATGTCTGCAAAACTGACTGTCCTCTATTGCCCATCGTCATCTTTAGGCATTAGATGATCCTTGCCAGATCCTGCTATTTTTGGCAGGATTAGGCAGTGTTCAATACGTCTATGGGGACCTTCAGACCTCAGTCACCAGCCCAACTGGTTGATCATCAAGGAAACTTCATTGACTGCTTTGGATTTTTGAGCCAATACCAGTTGACCCCTCAGGTGAAAATGGTCTTCAAGATGTGTGAGGAGTCATTAATGCTTATGCAGTACTAGTTTGCTGGTCAAAATTCTCACCTGGCCCATCATTCTATGTCTAAACCTGAAATTTTCTGTCTGGCTCATGGGTAACAACATCGAATAAAGAGTCTCACTGATTTTAAGATTTTCTTTAGGGGGGTACACAATCCAGCACTGGTTTGTTGAGCCAAAGTAGAATTTGCTAAGCCTTTTAGTAAATTAATCACAGAACATAAATGACCAAACCAACATATTTCTCCATTTCAGATATCACCTATGCTAAAGAGGTGGGAAATGGATCTGATCAAATTAGTGAAGGCTGGTATGAAAGCATAGCTATGTATGTACTTGTTGTGTGCAGTTTATTTGATAGCTGCGTAGAGTGTAGTAAAAAGATGGCAAAATATTCCCAATTATATAGTTGCTTATTCAGCTGTTGTGACCTACAAGTTTATTTAATAAGGTAAAGAAGAGCATGGAAACTGAAGAAACCCCTAACAACCAATCAGAGTTTATCTATCACTTTAATAGAATGGTTGCTGTGTGCTACCTCGTTGTGTGCATCATGACTACCTCACTGAATAGACCTAGAGTACTAGTGTACATTCAAAAGTTCATGCCCCAGATCACTAATATCTAAATACCTGATTGGTAAGTAGAAAGGAATCTCCATTTTCCATTACTGGAAATCAAAGATAAGATGTTGAGGAAAACTAGAATAAAAAGGCATTGTACAGATAATCACATTTTTCATGCTTATAGCTTAGTGTTTCTGTGTTTAACACGGTAATATAACATTAGCCAGTTTCTGATCCTGGTGAGGATAAAACACCTGTTCAGATAGTACATTAAATGTCTGATAAACATAAAACTGTATCTGAAATATTGAAAGAGGTCTAAAGATTTAGTCACAGTAGCTTGCATTTTTTTTTTGTTTCAGATCTGTTAAATTAAGTTTTCGTAAAGATGTTGTGTCTTGAGACATTCAAGATTTTCTAAGTGTCACATTAATAGTCAGTATTGAACTGCTATTATACAATGAGACATAAACAGAACATTTCTTAGCAATAGTTTTATATCAACAAACAGCACACAGCTACAAAGCATTTTCTTCTGCTCAGGTTTGTGATTTAACTTTACAAATATAACCTCATAGTAGTGGTGTCTGACATATGTTTCTACAGATCATTAAACTTGAAAACTCCTGGGTTATCACCTTCAAGGGAGCTGCTATCAGGACATTCCCTAGAAGACAAATAGGGTTTTGCTTCACAGCAGTTTATACCAGCAAGTGATTCTTGGGTCTATATTGTACTCATTGTAGTGTAACAGGTAAGGAAGGAAGATGATACCAGGGCAACCATATTAAACACCTTGCATGTCAGAGCAGCCTATGTGGAGTTATTTTACAGTGATGGAATAGTGAGTTAAACATGCTTTCCGTGTTCCTTCTTTAGTCATTTTTGTTGCTGTTTGAATTAGTAAGGTCCCTCATACTTGGAGCATCATTTGTGATAATAAGGCCTTGTAGGTGGTATCACCTTAGTGATAACAATCAGATGGGAACAGTGGTATCACTTATTGCACACACAATTTATTATAATGTCCTGCAGAAATAAGAGTGGCCCTTTCATTGAGCATGCTCCAGAATTAGATGTTGCCTTGGTCAATGCGATAAGTCATAGCAGGCCTGGCTTGTTTTAAAATCTCTGATCTTCCCTTACCAGATGAGAGATCTGCAGAGCAACCTGTTTATATTTTTCCAGTTACTAACTGAATATAAGAAAAATCATTGCCAGTCATTTTCTTTGATATAAAAACTGTATGTATAAGCTTATGTCAGAAGTAAAGCCTGCCACAGAGCCAAACTGCCTGACATTTAAAGAAATAGGTTCGCGAATGAGTGTTGGAGGGCCAACAACTCATGTCCTCCACCATAATCCCTCATTGTTGTTCTTTGTACAAGTTGACATGCGTTGGCACTACCTTAGCCGTGTCTGTGTAATTCATAGGGTTCCTACAGCAGGCTGTGCTGGCTACTTGTTATATTTCACCACTGCCTCTGGCTCTTGTTATATTTCACCACTGACTACTTCATTCACTGTCCTTCTTTGGCATTATTATCATCGCTAGACCCAGATCATGGCAATAGCAGTAGCAACTGACCCATACCCATCTCAGACCCATCACAAACCCTTTATTCTTTCTGTTTCTTTCCTCTACAGAGGGGTCCAGATGTTCATCAGTGAAAAGAAGGACCTTTCATTTCCTGATTACTGGAACCCAATTATGTAGAATTCAATTTACTTCCTTTGTTGGTCCATTTGTCCTCTTGGGCCATAGGGAGTAGTAGAGTCAGCATGTCTGATCACAGTGTGCATGTTAGATCCACATTCATTCAAGCAAAACAAATGGCAAACGCACTCATCAATTCGTTACCAGCTTTACAGCAAGGTGCACACGGAAGGACTTCAAACAGTAAAACAGCAAAAAGTTTCCAGGCACACTCACCAGCCAGCATACAAAAAAACCTGTCCAACCGCTAAGGTTAAAAGCAGAGGTTTAGATAGACGCCTTCTGCAGAAAATGTGAAAGCCACACAACCACGTCAAGGCACCTCCGTAGGACTGCACTATATGGAGGTCAGCTTCGGCTTTCAGCACGGCTCAGCCGAGCCAAGGCATATGCGTTCCGCTCGACTGAGCTGCTCGGCCAAGTTCGGGAGCTGTATGGGCTATAGTGAATAGGCCGTACAGCACCCCTTCGGTTCTACTGAACTGAAGGGGTCCTGGGGCCGAAGCTAACCAAAGGATCGGCCGAAGCTACGGCTAGATCCTTCGACTGCTTCGTGAATAGACCCCTAAATGTCTTCCAGTTAAAGATCCCATATGAAGTTTTGAAGGTTACCATACATGCAACTCCAGTTATAAAACCTATGTATTGTGTGCTAAGATCTTTAGCAAATTTACTTGTGCACAATTGTGTCTGTCAACACAATTGTGCACAATTATACTGCAGTCTGTCACAACTGGACAAGAAGAGAAAGTGAATGAGGGTTCATAGTCATCTTATGTGCTGTCATGTGCTGTCAACATGCAACTCCTGTAACCATTCTGGTTTTTCAATACCTAAACAAATTTCACTCAGCAACTGGTGTCATCTGCTTCTTGCACATGGCACTAAGCACTGTTCAAAAGTGCCAACCAACAAAGACCAATACTTGGCCAATCCAGGTGACACTGTAATGTACCTTTAAAGTATATTTCCATATTTGCAGATAAATTAGAGAAAACCCCCAATATGTGTTTGTTATGTTTTCCCATTCACACAGAATACCTAAAAGAATTCAAATAAAGTATTTCTTCCCTTTTACATGTGTCTGTGTAGCAGGTCTTTGCAAGCTTCTCCCTCAGTTTCCAAGTGAGAGGAAACTCTGTCTGTCCCCATAGAAAGACTAGGGACAGACTAAGTTTCCCCTCATTAACATACAATGTTTCTAGATCTCTTTTCTTTATTCAATAGATATTTATTGAGGATTAAAATAGAAGTTTAGAAATCTTACACAACAAACCGTGAACAAAAACAGCGGAAGCAAAATGTAAAAATAAAGGTACCTTGAAAAGTCTCCTGCGCTGAATACATGAGTCACAGAGGAAACTATAACATATATCCTGGTATGGTGTGGTATCAGCCTATCCATACTGATACCACACCATACCAGGAAGTAGCAGAGGATTTAGTCGCTACACTAAACCGGCCGGTTATTTGCTTTTAAACTGCCGGTTATTTGGCATTTCACAAATATTTTTTCACCGCCATTGAAACACAATAGACTATTTTGTTACTATATATATCAAATCTGCATATTCACTCCACGGAATTCCCTACCCTTTAGGATCGATTAACTTTGTTCATAAACTTATTTATATAAATTTTTGATATACCCGAAGAGGGGATTACACTTTATTCACTTTAATAGCGCTGCACACTCAAAATCTCTTTTATAACATATAACAATCTATCTACAGGCGTCATAGATACAGAATGTGATACAATGATGTAAAAACATAGCTGGTGTTCTCATAAAAGCACTATCAAGACGCCGTGATAATCCAAACTCATTAGAAGCTGAGACTTGAGATAAACATATTAAGAAATAGAAAATAATAGCAACCAAGTAGAAAGTTAGAAAAAGTGAGCAAAGAAAGAAAGGGATCTGAATCTGCAACATAGGAATTCCACCCTATTTACAACTCGCAGGCTAACCAAGGCCCAATCAAAAGGACGGGGCAGGTAATGGTGTATCGCTTCTAGATCTTTAACCCTTTCTTAGGACAGACATTGTTCAATCTAGTT
The DNA here is from genome assembly GCF_000935625.1 of Nanorana parkeri. NCBI lineage: Eukaryota > Metazoa > Chordata > Amphibia > Anura > Dicroglossidae > Nanorana > Nanorana parkeri. The sequence goes on along the minus strand of NW_017306356.1, from coordinate 1,232,330 downwards.
TACACCTAATAATGAGATTTGACAGCATAATACAGACAGGGTTATTGATGTTAACATTAACCTGCCCAGCCCTCCTTGTAGTCCGGAGCAAAGTTCAATACCGAGAACAACATTTCTTTAAGAATAGAGTATGCATTGTGCAGGGAACAATAAAAAAAAAGAAGTTGAAAGTTCTGCTATGTGAGTAAGAAACATGCAGCAAATATAGTTTCAACTAGTTTTTTCTGGTTTCCAAGTGGTAAAATATGGGGTTAAAGTCCCATTGCTTCTTTAATAGGAAACAGTCACAAGATTCAAAAAATGTGAATTGCAATTGTCCAACAAATATTCGAGATGCAGCTGCTTTCCCTTCATAGTGCCTGTAATCTGATTAACCACCCACGTTGGCCCCTAGCAGAACAAGAATATGTGACCTAATTAGAAAGACATATAGCTAAATATTTTGCACAACTGTTGAAGCAGGAAATACAAGGTAAAACATATCTGAGGGGGGACAATGAAACAGAATTAGGAGACGTTAGCGAGCAGCACAATGTAAATCCTCAAATCTTAATGTTGTGATTAAACTTTCTACTGTATGCGTAAAATTGGTATTAACGGAAAGCCGCAGACACTAGAAATGTATAGGCCTTCATTTATAATTGTTCAGTTCTTTGCAAAATGTTGATGCATGAAATACTTTTATAAAATTGTATATTCTCTGTGCTTCTTTAGCTCTTTTTAGGAACTGACTCAGCTTAAGTCAGTCTTTTTGATTTTTTTTATTAATGACTGCTACTCTTACTACCTTAGTCCTTTGCATGGATGTTATTCTTTTCTGGTCTGTGCTTTGCTGCCTTTTCCACATCCTGATGTACTTCATTGGGATCGGTTGGTTGTTTCTTTTATCCCCTTCAGTTCCACTTTTTCTAGGATAGCTCTGCATTGTTTTCTTACAGGAGTACCCTTGTCCAATATAAAAATTCTACAGGAGGCTAGGAAAATTCAAATGTCATATTTACCACTTGCAGCAGGCAGGTGGTAAGTGGGGAGCCAATTGCAGGAAGGCCTGTTAAACTTTGGTCAGCGACAGTAGCAATTAAAGAGGTTCAGTGAAAAAACCACAGTGGTGGTAATTTACCAAAACTGGAGTAGACCGAACCTGGAGCATTTGTTCACAGTAACCAATCAGCTTCTCTCTTCAGTTTGTTCAGTTAAGCTTTGCAAATAAAAGCTAGAAGCTGATTGGTAACTATGAGCAACTGCTCCAGACTCTATCTATTCCAGTTTAGGTAAAGTCCGCTCAATGCTTTAATCAAATTTTCCACTTTTATGAGTGAAGATTAAGGGGGTTATTCACAAAGCTAGCCGAAGGATCAGCCATATGCTTCGGCTCAACTGAGCCCAGGTGAAAGCCGAAGTGGGCCAAACGGTGAAAGCCTGCTACTGACAGCTGGGCAGAACCAGCTGTGATCTCACGGCTGGCTCCAGCCACTTGCAATGATAGATCAGCGTCCCCTGGTTACCATGTAACCAGGGGACGCTGATCTTTCATTACAATGACAACTTGGCTGTGATGTCACAGCCGGCTCCGTCCAGTTATTCATTAGCCGGGACCAGACAATATGACCAGACAATGTATTCAGACAATATTTGCTTATCCTAGAGTTTAGCTTTATTGGATGGAAGTACCAACGGCACTTTCTTGTTCGGAGGAGCCCAGGTTTGGGCTGTGTTCATCCCTATTTGCTGGTACGATTGGACTGAAAGTAGGACATATGAACAAAAAACATTTTGAAATTTTTTGACATTGTTGGTGTTTAGATAAAGTTTAACTTGGTTTAGAATGTTGAGTAGTGACAATGTGTAAATAAGCTAACACAAGGTGACTGTAATTCTGCTGATAAAGAGTAAAGAAATGTGTGGCTGATGCCTATACAAAGTTTACAGAGGTTGCATACTTACCTCTGCCACCTATAGGCAGAGGCCTGATGTGTCTAAAGGTAAACCCAATCCTGTTTTCGACCCAACAGAAACCAGTCATTTTTTCTTTTCAATCTCTTATACTGCACACATTGCAATTTCATAAATGAGGTCCATTAATCCGCTAGAAGCCAGGCATTAAAACACGTTTTCTCATTTTTCCAAAGGCTGAAGTGTAAAAACTACTGCCCACTCTGAAACTAGTATAATTTGAGATAACGGATAGGTCATCTGTGGTATACTGTATATAGGCCATACATTTTGAAAAGTAGGTGATGTTCTGCTGTATGTGTATGTAGGGGGGCACTAAACGTGTAAATTGACAGATGTGGGCGCGGTAAAAATTGATTTTTCATCTAGCTCAAATGATATGTAATCCATGGGTGTCATTTTCATCTCATACATGATTAACTGCAGATTAGTTTTAAAAAAATACTTTTTTTTTCTATTTGTAAAGTTCTAATATACAGTCTTAAGAAATAGAAAAAGATGAAAGATAGCTAAAGGTGATAATGGGTGTTGGAAATTGATTTTTTTACCTTTTGAGATTCTCACATTTCTGTTGTACACTGCATTTCTTTTTTTCTGTCATGTCAGTTGTCTGCATAGATGTGTTGCAAACAACGTGAAAAGGACATCTGTGAATGTGTGCCAATGGTAGCAGTGCATTTCTATAAATATGGTGAAGCATCTCTGCATTTTTTAAGTGACCCCCATGGATCAGAGCTCTAAAACTACATATATTTAGTTTCCAGTGGCTTCTAATTAGGACTCCCTCATGCTGTCTTGAAGGCAGGCAGTCCATTGTCTGGGTACTCACACATGCTCCACCTGCTAAATAGCTCGGGAATTGTCATTCTTATAGCCAGTTTGTTTGAAAAATTTTTTTGAAAGAATTCTGTTTTGATTTGGCCAGATCACAAATATTCATTGGTAGTAGGAATAACTGTTATTCCTGGGTAAACCAAGCCAAGTACGATATGTATAAAATGCTGCTAGTGCAAATCTGGCACAAGCTTCTGACAACAAAAGGGCACAATGCCATTTAGTTCATGAATACTATGACTTGATGTGTTTTCTGTTACCTTTTATTTTAGCTTGTCTCAGCTAAAAAGATTGTATGGATTTTATATTATAATAATATAATACTATATAATTTACAATAATAACAACAATAATAATTAATGTTGTTGTTATTATTATTATTACATGGCAGTATTTTTTATCACAAGGTACATTGGCTTTCAAGCACTGACATTTTAGGGTTGCTATTTTATGCTGTGCATATGTGCTTATTGAAATATCAAGGCTTCAGTGCTAGCATAGAGTAACTGACTGTGCTCGGTGCATTTTTTTCTGTGCATAGTAAAAATGTGAGGTGGAAATGAAAATATACATTGTGAATGCTATCAGCGTAAAGCACACTCAGCTATCTTTGCTAAGTAAATACATTCTCAGGAACCGTATGTACAAAATGCTGTTGTAACATGCAGGAAAGCTTTGGAGAGTGAAAACAGAAAATGGTGATGTAACAGTTGTTAACTATTCTTTGTGTACTTGCATAGCAGCCAATGTATTGCAGTACATTATTTTGTACCTAAATAAAAAAAAGGTATATATTTTTTCCCTTTTCGTTTTTAAAATAAATACTTTTTTAATAGAATGAAATTGACATGTAGCTCGCTATCACTTTCCAGTTCCTAAATGTGCGCATGAAATGGCCGATTGGCACATGTGTGTCGGCATCCCCTATACATGTGTGGAGAATCCAATGTTCCAAAAATGAGCTGTGCATCGTGTATTCTGTCACGGAGGTCTGCCAGGGATGAGTAGAGTCACGGAAAAGAATTAGAGCTGAGCGATAGATGAATTTTGGTTTGACATTGTGGGCTCCCAATAAATAAGGCATTGTCAAGAATAGGTAGCTTGTTTGATTTGCCATATTTGGGTTTATGCATCTTTAGTGCTCATGCATCAGCAGTTGTTTTATAGATTTGTCTAGCCGACGCTGAAATCATGGATGAACAATAGTGGTAGGGGTAAGCATACCTATGTCTGAAGCTGAATAGGACAGAGTTATGACCTCTAATACCATACGGCAGTTTGACCTCTAATACCGACGGGCAGTTTGCAGGTCTTTCCACATTGCTAATGTACCAGCAGTGGTTTCTAGCCCTCTTTCCCCCAAGAATGGCATCCTTGGACATTCTACATTCAACAGATTTGATGATGTTATTGTGGCCCTTGGGAGGGAAATGTAAATGTCTAGACATGTGGAGGTTTTAAAATTGTGTTATAAAATATAACTAGGATTAAATAATAATTTGCAAACTGCATACTTTTTTACCATACCATGTAAGCACTCCATAGTCTGTAAACACCATACCAGGTTTCCTCGTTATGGGAAAGTAATCAACACTTGATGGTTAATGAGGTAATGAATGCTAGGCAAAAACAAATATTCAGGCATGACCTTGTTAAGAATAAAGGTTTAGGTCAATGCATCCATAATGCAACATACAGGACTTTTTCATAGCACATTGGTGCAAACAAATATGTTAAAAGCAATGCATTAACTCTTGTCTATGCATTTTTCTGCATATAAATAAGCAAAATACAATGCACAGTGTCCAGTGTAAACAAGCTCTGATCTAGCACAAGATATCAAATGAAGGCAAGTAAATGGTGAGCAAACAAACCCCAGTACAGTATACACAAAGTCCAGACAAAACAGTTTACACTACTGGGCAGTCTTATGAACCATTTTGGGTGAGGTTTTCTAAAAGCTCAACCGGCCAGCTAAGCTATTCTTGCATCAGTGACACGTCAGGTTAAGGGGGAATGCCTATATAGTTTAAAAAGATAGCACAGTAGAGTAAGAGAAAGTGTTCACATGTCTACTTCCTTAACATTTCCCAAAAATAAGGGGATCTTTGCTAATTTCAGGATAGTGGGCTAAGCGCTGCAAATCACTCCTTCACACTCCTAGTCAACTATGCATCTATAACCATTGGTTTATAGCAAAGACACAGCCTAAAATTATAGAGGCACTTATTCCAAATTGCATACAGTTGTTTTAAGCTTGTTTGCCATCATCAGTGCAGTGTATGGAAATAATGGTTTCTATGGAGTGGGGCTTGGGGTCCTACAAGAAAGCATAACCCCCAAGGTTGTGGTGGGAAAGCACTAAAAAATCCTTAAAGTCCTCCACTCAACCAGTACGTAGCACCAGTACCCAAGGTTGTGGTGGGAAAGCACTAAAAAATCCCAAAAGTCCTCCACTCAACCAGTACGTAGCACAGTAGGGCATCCTTAGAACACAGGGAATTTATTTCCCCCCCCAAAAAAATCTGATACAGCTGTATGCATTTTCGAATACATTTATTTATAATTACGTGCAATACAGCAGTGGTTCTGGATGCACAGTTGGCTACGGGGCATAAATTAATAATTTACATGGCTCCACACTGTATCCTGAAATGAGGAATAATTCCCATATTTCTGGGATTTATGATGGAATGAGTTAAGTGAATACTATCTGTTCTGAGAAAAATCTACTGTGCTCAATAGTTCAGGGTAGGGCTTTTGGATACTTCTGTCCTTTCTCACCATAATATTTTGGGTTATACTCTCTCTTTTAAACTATAAGAGTCTTACATGTCAGAAGCTAATTGCCTGAGGAGTAGTTCCCATCTTCAGATAGAAGGTGGCCACTCTCTGACTCTGAAGTTACATATTAGTCCCCAAACTTATATGTGGCCCAGTAGCTGTAGAGTGACGACTGTTATTGGAGGATAACATCTTCTTAGAAGGATTGCTTTCTCTTGAAAGATTCCCTTTAGCCATTTGGCTGATTGTAGACAGCATGTGTTCACTGGACTGACAATTATTTAACAAATCACCCCTACATTGTTGTTGATTAACAATTTGTGTTAAATATATGCTGCAAATGAGGCAGCAGTGCTAGGCAAATACAACACTTTATCTGTCAGTTAGACAAGAATTTGAGCATTTGGTAATAATCACTGTGTACGTGAGTAATGACCAGTTACAAACAAAGGTTTCTCAATAAAGATGAACTGTCAAGAGTCTCAAAAAATACTAGCGTGGTGCAAAAATCCTGTGCCTACAGAGTCTGCAATGACTTAACTTGAAGGGAAAAAATCAATAACTATTTCATAAAACAAAAAGTTATAGATATAAACACATGTATACAGTAGTTAAGTGTAAATATAATTAAAAATAGGCATGAAAAATGTGAACAAAAACATTTGTCAATTTAATTTGAAAACAATTCCGCATGTAGAAAATGATGACGAAACTAACTGCTAGCACCTTGTGTGATTGGTAGGCTAGCTGACTGTTGGCTCGACTTGGGGCTGTCACTCACACATCCCCCTGTCCCATGATACCTTCTCTACCCCCTCCCTTTCTTCCTCTTCTCCCCCCTCTCTTCCCCTTTGTTGACTTAATTTCCCCTTACCCCTGATTCTACATTATCTTTCCTATTCTCTCCTCTCTATCCTTGCTCCTCTATTCTCTCTCCCCTTCTTTCTTTTCTTTCTTTCCATTTTTCTATCGCTTGAGTTTATCTTGGTGCCTATGTTTCCTTAATACAGGACTTCCCCGTGGACTGCAATTTTGTCTATTTAATGTGCTCAAACTCTGTAGGGATGTCCAGCACTGCCCTAATAGTTATTCTTGACCATCTTGGCATATTTGCTCTCTATTTTTCTTTGTTCTTCAAAAAAAGGTCTGTAAGCACTTTTGTTTATTGCATGTTACTGTATGTCTTTCTTGATTTATTACAAATAAATAAACATATTGTGACAGAAACTAACTGCTAGCATACTGGCTGTTGAGTCCTTAAAAGATACAGTACAGAATACATGCAATGTAATTAAAGTTCTGTGGGCATACCACCCAGCTAGTGCCTTGTTTTAACCCTGACTGGAACTCTGGTTGAGATGGAACTAAAGTCTGGTCAGGAAGATATGCAAACCAGGGCCTTTCCTTTTATAAAGTAAATTAAGAATCTCTTTACCAGAGCCACCATAGCATTAAAACAGATAAGGTTCACAACTTACAATCCTGCTCCAGTAAATACAATTCATCATAGCAAAAAATATTCCTGCAGGTCATCATGGCTTTTTACCCCAACAGGCTCTACTATGAAAGAATTAGAGGCAGTTGTATATGTCGGGGCTTAGCAGATGCTTTTTCTGTGAGACATGTTAGCCAATCACGCCATAAAAATAGCAGTAATGAACTTGACTTGCATTGTGAGGGAACCAGGAACTCCTCAAAAAATTTGTTCAATTTGGACCTGTAATGGAGATGTTGTGTATGTTCAATCCAGAAGGGACAGTTTTCTACACATGTAATTATTGACCACCCTGACCAAAGTAATGGAACATCGTGGCAGCATAAATTTAAAAAAAAAAACAATCAGTTTGTGACCTGCAGAAACTTGGAGCTTCATTTAGAATGTATGCTGCAAATGGCTTATATAAATCATGGCATCCATTTCTACAGGCCACAGCTTTTTCCAATAGGTCCCATCTCCTGCCCCCAACCATGTTATATTATTTTTCTTGTGAGATTTAAAATCAGGATCTGCTATTGTAGATAGAACTGGTACTGCTATATGTGAGCATTACCATTGTAATATTAACTAATAACTAACAAAGTGCCTATAGAGAAAGAGAAGATGGCTAAGTATTATAAGAGCATGAGTCTCATGACTCTTCCCAGCAGTCCTGTATCTCATGTCCAACCTAACTATGTCAGCAGTATATGTGTACCACATAGTTATAAAATAATTTGGAATTTCATGGTCATGTGATACCTATTTTTTTAATCTATGTTAAAAAAAGAAGCTACTCAGGAGGAATGTTCACCTTGGTAGTGTACTTTAGAAAATCACAATACACTTCACCGAATGCCATAACTGGCTTTGTGAAGGGGAGGGTTTTTGACCTAGTTAAAGCCTTTCTCTTCACCCAGCTTTCTTCTGGACACATGGAAGAGACCTGCTGCCCCTCAAAGCAGGTTGGTGGCTGGACAGCCACTTCTGTCAGTGGGGCGATCAACCCCCAAAGCTAATGAAGTAAGTTTAACATGGTCCCCTGAGCAGTAGATATGATATGTTTGCTGGCAGTGTTAGCATTGTAATTGCCACCATATTTTTGCAGTGCCTCAAAATGACAGTAAAGAACCATAATCAACTTATTAGACCCAGTGTTGGCAGCCAGGCAAACATTTCATTCAGTGTAACGTAGGACATTTTGTGTATGCTTACCCCTATTTAGGTTTCTAGAGAGCTTACAAACTAATTGTGAACATATTTTTGTGTCTTTAGAAAGAAGTCTGAAGTTTTGGTGGAGTGGTGTGTGTGGGGGGCCTATCACTCAACAGCTAGGTGACAGTAGGAGAAGCCAGGGGGTCTCCGTCACACTGACCAAAGACTTGACTCGTGGAATGAAACATGTGAGAACACCCCAATGCCATCCTAAATATATGTGTTGGGGTAAATAGTGTATGTAATTTTATAGCACCTATAACTAGCAATCAAGGTATGACTCAAAACTGCCCACCCACCTATATGTAACAAATAGCACTAAGACCCTTATAGACCTGTACGCTGCCATCCTGCATGCTGGAGCTGCATCCTGGGACAGCCCCACATCAGGCTATGAGATCTTAGTGCGCAGAAACAACCAGTACTAAGTAGGATTCTTGCAGGAGGAGAAGGGAAAACTGCATAGGATGCAGCTCTGCTACAGAGGTAAGTATGATGAGGAAGGGTGAGTTAATTTAGGCTAGTTCACGGAGCCGTGTCAGAATAGAAAAAAATATATATATATTTTTGCCCATAGGAATGCATTGCTAGATTCCTATTGGCTATTTCAATTTGCAATAGCCAATAGTTAACTAGCATTGTACTCGCCCTCTGCTGATGGACCTGATGGAAAACTGCAGCAGAGGGTTGGTGCAATACTAGTTTACTATTGGCTATTGCAAATTGAAATAGCCAATAGGAATCTAGCAATGCATTCCTATGGGCAAAAATATATATATATTTTTGCCCATAGGAATGCATTGCTAGATTCCTATTGGCTATTTCAATTTGCAATAGCCAATAGTTAACTAGCATTGTACTCGCCCTCTGCTGATGGACCTGATGGAAAACTGCAGCAGAGGGTTGGTGCAATACTAGTTTACTATTGGCTATTGCAAATTGAAAACGATCTATATAGAGGCACAATTATAGACTTGTCCCTATAATTGTGCCTCTATATAGATCGTTTTCAATTTGCAATAGCCAATAGTAAACTAGTATTGCACCAACCCTCTGCTGCAGTTTTCCATCAGGTCCATCAGCAGAGGGCGAGTACAATGCTAGTTAACTATTGGCTATTGCAAATTGAAATAGCCAATAGGAATCTAGCAATGCATTCCTATGGGCAAAAATATATATATATATTTTTTCTATTCTGACACTGCTCCGTGTCAGAATAAAGAAAAAAAGAAAAATCAGTGTTTCTCTCCTTGGCAGCCCGGAGCTGGAGACTCCTGGAGCACAGGGAGAGAGTTTTTTTTTTTTTACGGCAGCAGAACCGCCGGACAATAGAAAACTGTTGGGCGGAGCTAGCTGTCATTGCTAGCTCCGCACAATCGTTTTCTATTAACTTTTTTTGTACTTTTGAAACTATTTTTCTGTTCTGCTCAGCGGCATTCGGCTATTCACTCACTGATGTTCAGCATCAATGAGAATACACCGAACAGCAGCGAGTAGACTGCCGGAGGGTCGGCTTAGCCGATCCAGATGTTGGATCGGCAGAGTCGAACTCCTCCTGCACTTCGGGTCGGGCGAACATGCTGAGCATGTTCGGCCAACCCAAAGCCACGTGAAGCCACCCTATGTACGGCTGATTTCAGCCGGTATACCGCTGAAATCAGCCGTACCAGCCTAAAGTGAATAGCCGAACAGTGTTCGGCTTTCTTCACTTCAGGTCGGTCTTTCACTCGGCTGCCTACGGCAGCTTAGTGAATAGACCCCTATAAGTTTGTTGAGAAGAATGTCACCAGCATGCCGAAAAGCCTTTCAGGATCACCAAAAGTTAATTTTATTGAACAATTGTCCAATGGAAACAAGTGCTTTTCGGGACCGGGCCGGGTCCCTTCATCAGGCTTAACAGCGACGAAAATGTACAGTCCAATCGGGGGTGCAGAGGAAGCTTGTGTTGTACTCAGAATATAGAGAAGATCTTGTTGAGCTCCTTACCGGAAATCCCAATAATAGGGAAGGGTGCTAGAAATGAATGCAGATGGCGCCGCTAATCACATGAATTTGTTGAGAGGAATGTCATCAGGACACTGAAAATCCTTTCAGGATCACCAAAAGTTCATTTTATTGAACAATTGTCAAATGGAAACAAGCGCTTTCAGGACCCTTCATCAGGCTTAAAGGAGAACTATGGGGTTAAGGCTTTTCACCATAGTTCTCCTTAGGGTAACGGGAGGACACAAACTAGTGTCCTCCCGTCACCCTAGGCTCAGTATACCGCGAGCTATAGCTCTCAGTATACTGAGGCGCCGCAGCTGAAGAGTATCCCGACAATTGTGCCGGGATCCGCCCAGCTGTGTGACTGACAGCTGGTTCTGCTTATCTAGAGGCAGAGCCAGCTGTACCAGCCCCCGTCCGTTCCGCCAGTCAGCGCTGGTGGATCGGAGGGGGGGGGGTAAATCCAGCCCCTCCCCTGTCACGGCAGGGAGCCGTGACAGGATCGAGAGGTGAGCGAACGCCTGTATGTGTTCGCTCACCTCCCGATCTACTGAGCCGACCTGTGACAGTTTCATTGTCACAGGTCGGCTAGAACTATGAGGTGAGTGAAAAGCACTCACCTCATAGTTCTCCGTTAACATATTCTCTATATTCCCAGTCTATAAATGTCTCCTTGACCATGTCTCCAGTCTCCAGCAACTCTCATATCATGTTTGCAGTCTCTGATAAACTCCTGCACCATGTCTTAGGTTTCCAACCATCTCCTGTGTCATGTCTGCAGTCTCTGACCATCTCCTGTACCAGGTCTGCAGTCTCTGATCATCTACTGTAGCATGTCTGCAGTCTCTGACCAGCTCCTGTTTCATCTTACAGCTGCACTTCACTTAGTGAATATTATGTGCATCCATTTGGCAATGTAAGGCCCCCTAAATGAAGTAAGTTGACCGCCACTGATCTAAATGTACTTCCTTCTAAGCAAGTATGCAAAAAAAAATACTGCATCAATTGCAAGTCTTAAATATTTATACACATTGTGTGGGGTTTTATAGACAGTACTAATATTATGTGGCCACAAAGAATTGTGCATGGAAACTGCACTGGAAAAATAACTACATAATGGTATCTCAGTCTGTATGTCACAAAGGGTTGTGGATCATTTAATGAGACATTTGAATGTTTTGCTATGTGGAACACAGACAATGTCCTTTCCTCTAGTTCTTATAAACCCGGCCATTAAATTTTTGATGTAGTTTGTGGTGAATGGTTCTCATTGAAGGCAATTTTTGTGCTCTTATATTTTGTATTGGAGTATGTTATACTCCAATGCAAACACTAGTCGGTTGTGCTCTGAGAGAGCTATTTATTAAGCTGCAGATGCAAATTAAGATGGCCAAACTGCTAACATCTTATCTGTTAGTAAAATGAGCTGCAGAAAAGAGCTAGGAGGACAGAGTTAATTCAAAATGTCATTTTGTGGTAGTGAGAAACATATTAGACAATTCATATTCAAATTAGACAGTGACATGTTTAAAAAAAAAATCGGTATTTCTCTGCAAGCAAGAATATCATTTAAGCTTGCGGCTCTGATGCTCACTACATATTAGAAATTAACTTTAAACCATTAAGATAACTAGGCCTGGACTGGCCTTCAAGCAATTCTGGTAGCTTTCAAAGGGGCTGACCTGCTTGAGAGTCACTGCGGGCTTCTCAGGATCAAAGTGCATTTCCACTTTGGTGTTTTGGGCTTATTTTTGAACAAACATAAACAGCAAGGACAATTCAGAAACATTGTATCCAATGGTACAGCATGCACAGTGCATGCAAACCAGATGCAAAATGCATGTAAAAGTAACAGGAGAAATGGGCCCTCAGGGGTGGGTTTAGCTTCTGGCAGCATGGTGCCTAAGTGGTTAGCACACTTGTCAAGTGATATTGTAATCTTGGGTTTAAATCCCACCAGGGGACTGGCCTGCAGTGTACTTTGTATAAGTCAATGTGATAGATTTACTAAAGAGGTAGAGAATGCTCACTGTGCAAAGTTTGCAAGCATAAGTCCTGCTTTGATTTGAGGGCTGTTATAAGTTCTTGTAGGTTGTCAAACTCATTTGTAGATGTTGTAATAAAATAAAAAATGATTGCAGTTCTTACTTATTCTGCACTTAGTCCTCTGTATGAAACTGTGATCAGGTGTAGAAATGTATTGCTTATTACAGCCCCACAATGGGGTATATTGCATGTGATATTTTCATCACCATGTGTTAATTTTTACGATAAAAAATAATGATTCCAATTCACTTTTATGATATGGATCAGTTGAATTTGCTGCATAAATGTTACATTATTGATTTTTGTGGTAGTTTATACATAAACTTCAATCGCAATCACAAAAATGAATAGCATGAGGTCTCATGCCTTAAAATAGAAATAAAATAATGTTTAATCAGATAAAAAATATTGATTTATGAAAAATATTGGGTTTTCATGGTTAAATAACTATTTTATGCAAAAAATAATAAACACACACCTATGTGATTTTTTGGTAATTAGATAAAAAATATTTGGAGGAAATTATTTTAAATAAATTCACATTTAAAAAAAAATTATATGTCATTTTTTTACTACTACATTTAAAGAGGATCTATTAATACCTTTACTAATCTGCATTAATATAATTACTGACACCTCACAATGTACATCACTGGTGTCCTTAGAAAAATGTAATTAACATGAAAAAGCAGTCCTTGAGCTCCAGTCATATGATTACGTCTAGGGCTCAGAAATGCATCTTGGGAGAATCAGATAATTAGTGAGACTGTTTTAGCTGTGTAATTTTCTGGCTATGAGAGAAATCAAAAGGGGGCTGATCTCTGTATACATTGCTGCACAGCCATGGGGATTTCCATGACCTGGTCGTCTGTAGTCCAGCATCTTAGTCCAGTAGACCAAGAAGTAGATACTGACCATAGATGTTGCCTGATAAAGATAACTGTACCCTTTGGTGGAGAAAGTATGTGAAGGCAATTTTAGGAGCTGTGCTGTTGCCTTTTTTTCAGAGGTAATTGCCTGTGTTACAAAGGCACAATACTTATCATGCATGCAGTAAACATGGAAAATTATCTCAGAGGCTTGGTCTGCTTTAAAATAACTCATAGTAGTTAGTGAATTGACCCAACTTTTACTGCTCTCTTCAAAATACATACTGTGCATGCATGAAATGTCAAGCTATATAAAAATTCTGGGTGGCATTTCATACATGTAATGAACTAATAGCTTGCAGTGGCACCTCCTTTCTTGTTGCTAAGTACTGTTTCTTTGTACTTTGATGTCATGGCTAGTGCAAGACACTGCACCTTCAGAACATACATATTATTTAGTATTAGGAACTGCTTTATGTCAGTGTGAAAGACAGCTTAAACATCTTGGTTGTGTTAGCAATGATTCAATTATACTACACTTGGCAACGTTTGATTCATGAACTTGTATATTTTTTCTATACCATATTAGCTTTTACTTCTAGTCTAAAGCTACTTATAGATATAAAATAAGTTGGCTGGAGAGGATGATGATGTCATGTCTATGGAAGACTCCTCACCTTTGCTAACCAGCCAACTATCTGGAACAACATTTAGGGGTCTATTCACTAAGCTGCCGTAGGCAGCCAAGTGAATGACCAACCTAAAGCGAAGTGAGCTGTCCGAGCAGAACAGAAAAATTGTTTAAAAAGTAGAAAAAAATAAATAGAAAACAATTGTGCGGAGCTAGCAGTGACAGCAAGCTCCGCCCAACTGTTTTCTATTGTCCGGCGGTTCTGCTGCCGTCCAAAAAAAGAAGAAAAAAAAAACCTCTCCCGGGCGCTCCGGGAGTCTCCCGGCCGCCAAGGACAGAAACACTGCTTTTTCTTTCTATTTTGTTATTCTGACACGGAGCCGTGTCAGAATAGAAAAAAAAAAAAAATTGGCCATAGGAATGCATTGCTAGATTGTTATTGGCTATTTCA
>NW_017306356.1:1212219-1217358 GCF_000935625.1 Nanorana parkeri | reverse complement strand
GCCCAGCTGTCAGAAGCAGGCTGTCGGCCGGCCAATGGCCGGCCCGCTCGGCCAGCTTCGGCTTTCAGCGCGGCTCAGTCGAGCCGAGGCATATGCGTTCTACTAAACCGAAGGGGTCCTGGGGCCGAAGCTAGCCGAAGGATCGGCCCCAGGCCTTCAATACACGACTTCTAGCACAGCATTGTGCTGGAACTCCTGTGGTAGCTAAAGCTGTGTGTACAGCGCTCCCATCTCAGCATTAACACGGAGCAAAGCGGAGAATGGACACTCTCTGCTCTGCTCCCCGCTCTACCTCCTGAAGCAATTTGCGCAGAAGAGCGGGGGGACTCCAAAAACCATGGCGGGGAGGGAGGCGGCCGGCAGAGGGGGATGGGCCATGAATGTGGGAAGCGGTGGGGGGTTTGGACAGAGCAGGCACCCCATCTGTACATTTAGCCCTGCTTGCCCGAAGCAGGGCTAAATGTAGAAAAAAACACTCATCTGCTGTCAGCTCCTCTCCAGCTACTGCAGCGACATCTGGCGGCCGGCAGGGAACTGACACTGCTCCGCTTTTAGGCAGCTGAGAAGCCTCCCACCTAGCGCATCAGAAGGCATGTGGCGACCCACTCAAAAGGGGGTTGCGAACCACTATTGTGTCACGAACCACAGGTTGAGAACCGCTTCCCTGAATGAATCAGAGTGCAGCACAGTAAAGCCTGCATAGAACAGAAGGTATTAACATGGCTCATTCCATCACACATACCAAAAATAAGAGGATCACTCCTCATTTCAGGACATTGGGTGGAGCCATGCATATCATTCCTTTATGTCCCATCAGCCAGATGCACATCCAGAATCACTGGTGTATAGTGTAAATTTAGCCTAGAGTATAGTATAGAGCAGGGGTGCCCATTAGGTAGAACATGATCTACCAGTAGCTCTCAAAGCTGATGCTGGTAGATCACAGAGGGTATGAATGGTGGCCCCTTTTTTCCATTTTGGTATATTTATTTAGCTGTGCACACATGATTACCTATTAGCCTGAGTCTGCTGAGCCAAGCTCTCTGACACCTTTCTGGTGGATACTGGTGGTTGAAGTGCTATACATTACATCAAAGAATAATAGTTTACATAGCCTGTTGCACTACACTGTTTGCAAAATACAGCAAGGTGAGCAAGGAGAGAGAGCGGGGAGAGACAGACAGGTGAGAGAGCAAGGAGAGACAGTCAGGAGAGAGAGAAAGGAGAGACAGCCAGGGGAGAGAACAAGGAGAGACAGCCAAGAGAACGAAGAGAGACAGCCAGGAGAGAAAACGAGGAATGACAGCCAGGAGAGAGAGAGCGAGGAAAGACAGCCAGGAGAGAGAGGAGAGACAGCCAGGAGGATGAGCAAGGAGAGACAGCCAGGAGAGAGAGAGAGCGTGGGAGGTTTTTTTTTCTGTTGGTAGATCTCATGTATCTCGTCATTTGAAAAATAGATCTTAACACAAAAATTGTGGGCACCCATGGTATAGAGCCATCTATTCTCAACTGCATACAGCTGTTTCAGGCCTTTTGGCCATCATCAGTGCAGTGTATGTAAACCATGACTTCTATGGAGTAGGACCAGGGACCAAATGAGTTTCTGTACCAGGGCGACTGAAGGTGCCCAAAGACATAGGATGATATTCAGCCAATCCTACCGGTTATAGTTGGATATAATTGCATGTTTGTGAGCAATCTCTGATCTCTTCATACATCCCCTGTCCAACTCTTCTTGGGGTGAATAGCAGTTTTCTGGCTTAGTTGGATCCTCTCTGCTGACTGCTTTGTTTTCTACAGACATAGGCGAGTATCAGGGATGTCCTTCCTGCTGCATACAAATAATACTGAATGCACCGCTGATCTGATGTGTATGGAGAGATTTTTGATTGTGGCTGTATGGCTGAATGCTGTCAGATATCCATGGTAGGCTTTAAGGCTAAAATGGATAGGTTGAGCAGATAGGATATGCCATACAGATGAGAGAACAGATTAGGTAGTTCCATATTATACCATGGGTACCAAATTTTAAGTACGGCTATCCTTAGGTAAGACTATCTTGACACATTTGTGCACATTTGAAAATAATGGCTACTAGAACAAATTTAAATAAAATATGATGAAGACAACCCCTTCCCCTCCCTTTACCCTTGCAATATTTACACCCTTCCCCTAACTAAAAAAACACCTCGACTGAGACCTCAATAGTCTTGCACTATAGCATAACAGCCTTATGACATTTTTCAATACCTTGCCCCAAACACCATATTAACTTGACCCTCACTTTCAAGGAACAAAGACAGCACCACAATTACTTTGCAATTTTGTTTATTGGGGTTTTCTTTATGCTCACTTACAGTTTGATGAAAGGCTATTCTCTGAATATCATATTCAAGCAAAGACTTAACACCACTATTTCATGATACTCAGAGCTTGACTTGTTTCTTATTGATGCAATGATCTAACTGGAATGTTTGTGCTATTTCACCTATGTAAAGCAATATACTCCACTGAATCACATGTTCGTATACATGTCAGATCTTTCAATACATGTGTTCTAATGGAAAAAAAAGAGCTATCATTGGGCATTAGATAGCAGGGGAAGACGGGATAACCTTCGGACTGCTAAACAGTTTCTCCATGCCCATTAGATACATGGAAATGCTTACTTGTATGTTATGAGTTGCATGTATGTGTGTTCTTTAGGCACCCTATGCAACTGTCTCAGTTCAACAAAGGCTAAAAATATTGGTTAACATTTATGGTAACCTACAGACATTCTTCTTAAAAAACATTTATATTAAAGAAGATTTTATGATACAGAGATTGAGGGTTAACGCATGCTATTTTAGTGACCTGTGGGACACATGGTGGAAACAAGATCATGTTTGTTAGCCATGCTTGCTGAATCTTACACATTTGTAGTAACTGATACAAGAGAAAGTATAAAGTTTAATTTGTTAAGATGTTTATTTGCTGTTAACAAGACATTATATACAATTGAGGAAATGTTAATACTGACACATTTTAAAAATAAATAAACTAAGCCTTAGGTATATATTTTAAACTGTATAATTAATTTGGACAAATACAATGACAACTTTACCTTGCCATTGCCAACAACAGCCTGGAATTTCTTTGTGACTTGCTTACCTTTACCTTCAGAAACAGCTTGGAATGAACTCCCCCTAATGTCTGATTTGAGAACTACATGTTGCAATGAATAGTCTAGTGACAAGATGTCTGGCCTTGGGCTTCAAAAGAAGCACATTGCAACCAATATGAAACCCCAAACCCCAAACACATACACAATAACATCAAAGTAACCAAAATAATCTTAGCAGTTTACACCTACAAAATAATAAAAGGAAGTTGCAAGTATGAAGGTGAATGAAAAAGCCAATGGCATTTCTTTCTTTATCCTAATATTATCTCTCAGTCTTGGAAACTTTCATGTGATTGCACACTCTTGCATTCTACACATGGTATAATATGGTGTGGCTCATTTTACCAGCCTTTACCTGCTCCTGTAATATTCATAACATCAAACATCCTGAGAGTATTCTAGTAGTTCACTGCTTCCTAACAAGCAACTAAAATTAAAATATTATTTATTAAAGGTTAATTAAATCAGTTAATATATATGTTTAACCCTGTAAGGCAATGGAAATGTTTTAATATATTCCATAATATTGATTTTTTTCCCCTTGAATACTGGTTTGACAAGCTTTAACTCAAGAAACATCCACTGGTGCATTATATACTATATATTTCTATATATTTTTGCTACTATTAAAGCCTTTCACATTATCCACATTATCAACTGGTCATTTACTACAGGGCTAATTTTTAGGCTAGGCTAGGCCAAAGAACTTGTATTGGCCTGACAATTAGATTCAAATAATGTATTTTTTAAAATTTCTAGGTGTTTTAAACTACTGCAGGTTTACAAATCAGCATTAATTTATGAATTGTATGTATATTGAGCTTTGTAAGAATAACACTTCTGCACCAAGTGGACACCAGTTAAGAACAATGGAGTAATAATATTACAAAGTTCATGGAATAAAGAAAAGGAAGCTGTTTAGTATTTAAAGAGACTTATTTCCACTTCCCAACAGGACGTTTAAGCTGCGATCAGATCTTTAGCATAGTCACTATTTTGTTGTGATTTCCAGACAAGCGTCACATTAAACTGACATATCCACATTAAGGGAGATGATTTTAAACCTGTGTATCAAATCAATTAGTTTAAGTTCACCCTAAATACCCAGTTAGACTCAAGAGAATTGAAAGACAGAAGATTTAGCTGAGGTCGATTGCAATGAACACAGGCTACAGTGGAAAGTACTTTAAATCTACTAATGTATATATTGTAGTGCTAAAGATCTTTGTGTGCAATATTTTTGAATCGCGCCCACAATACATCAGGAGGGTGACAGTAGTGATTTTGGTTTATTTTTGTTATGTTATATACATCTGTTATCTCTATAGCTGTTTAGTTTCTCTGTAATGTGAACGATGATATACAAAACAGGGAGATTGATCTCTGGAACATTTTTATATGCAATGCAGTAACCTCATCCTATGTGTAAATAACTGGTATATTTAATTACATATATTGTGATGGCTTACTCTGACTTTAAGGGCATCAAAAAAGATAGGTGCCCCTACGTGTACTACTAGCTAAGCCTTTGTCCAATGCCTTATATATGTCATTAAAAGCTTGCATGTACTGTAAGGACAGAGTTTCCAGGCGTCTAACAGGAACTGTGTGTTACCAGATGAGACATAAGTGACTCTTTAGTGGCATCTGTTTCCTGCAAGGTGCAATAGCTATGCTTCCATGTTAGCAGGCTTTCTGTACAGCACATTGTAGCATTTGGGTGATGGCCGGAAAGCAAGTGTCACTTATTGTAATATACCTGATCATAACCGTCGGGCCTGCTACAGAAGGAGGGATTCTAAATCTGGCCACTAATAATCGTAGACAAAAATAAGCTTATAATTATAGCACTGACTATGTTTCAGGACTTTGTTATATTTAATTCCTTTAGCTGTGTTTTCTGAAAGAATAAAGTGCCTACAATTCAACCTATAATATCATGTTGTAAAATACATTAAAAATAAAATGTTATA
>NW_017306356.1:1211128-1211951 GCF_000935625.1 Nanorana parkeri | reverse complement strand
CACATATACGTGATGTTATATATCTATATAGTTGTAGTAGCGGTGTAGCTGTATGAATTCAACTTACAGCTACACCGCTGCTACAACTATATAGATCAATGAGATGAACTCAACTTGAATGGCAACATCTCGTCACAACGGTCAGTTAACATATTGGTCTACAGTTTAATATGACTAGACTATTCCTCATAGGTTGCACACGTTATTTATTTATCTAAATTATTTAATGCGGTTTTTTTTTGTGCAATATAAAGAGATGTGCATCGTTAATTACTATTTCTTGCACATGGTTAAAGAAAAACAATTTATATTTCTTGAAACCTAATTTAATCAGGATTTAAATCTGTAATTCTAAGACTCTATTTTTTGTCAAATTCAGCATCCCGACTGCTCGTTGTTATTGCTAATTTTTTTTTGTGGATTGCCATATGTGTGTTTCTTTGGCATTTCTTACATTAACAGAAGTCCGATTGACGTTTTAATATGCAGATTCATATCTCATTTGGATTTCGGCAAGCTAGCCCAGCCTTATTATAACTGGAGAAGTGCTGAAAGTGTTTAAGGAAGAGAGCATACCGAACGAAAACCTAACGCACGTTTACAGCTACGTTATTGCACACAGTCTTTACATATTGCCATCATTTTGCTGTGCACTGCAGTGACATAAAGGTTCACCGTAATTTAGGGCCATTTCTCTGTAACTGGATTTGCTGCCTGTCCCTAATTTAATATTTCATTTACCTAAACGAACAGTGTGTTTATATATATTGGATTTTTAGCTGATCCTCTTACATTAAATGCTAAGTTTCCCTCGTAGCGTAAT
>NW_017306356.1:1166664-1211087 GCF_000935625.1 Nanorana parkeri | reverse complement strand
AAGTGCTGTATAGGTATAAACACACGTCTGTATGCAAATTATACTTACAGGAAATATGGTATTATCACATAAAAAAACAAAACAAGTCAGCAATCGCTCTCAATTTTAAATTCAGACTGCCACTATGAAATAATTAGCAGTGTAAGTTTTTGTACCTTTTATCCCCATTACTATTTTGTAGAAATCAGCCTCATGATGAACTGTAGAACAGTTCTTCTACACTGTGACTGGACATTGCAGGGCATTAGTCCACATGGCCTATACCCAGAATGTTTTTTTTTTTAAATTAATGCTTTGTAATTTTAATTTCATTTAATGTTGACCTGGCAAAACTATATTACTTAAGCCCAAACAGGGAGTTGCTGCATGTCCAGTCTTTTCTAGAGGATACCTTAACACCTTAGTTTAAACATTTCTCAATCTGACCTCCTGTGAATGAAGTAGATAACTGAAAACTATTAGTGGTCCCTTAAAGACAGACCATCTGTACTTTATTCACTTAGATTCCTTCGCTGCTTAAAAAATGTTCTAGCACTTGGTGTCGTGGGAATTTATTGTATGGCGAAGAAAAGGATAAAATGTATTGAAGTTTTCCACGCTTGGTTTGGATTTTAGATTGCTTGCCACTTTGAGAGGCACTTATTTGTAATTCACCATAGCAGTAAAACCACGTTGGGGATTATGCAGTGTTGAAGCAAATATAGAGATTTTCTGAAGAGATGGGATGATCTGGAGTGACTTCATATTCTGTTAAATTGATATTTTATTATAACCTGCAAAGTGTGTGTGAATGGTTACAGTACACACACACACACACACACACACACACACACACACACACACACACACACACTATGAGGCTGAATAAATGATTTAAGAACGATCACACAATACATTTGTGAACATGCACGTCAGCTATCCAATCAAGTAATAAGCAAATTCCTCTTTCCCTATGTTTGCACATGATTGGATCATTGAAGTGACTATTCACACAATGTATTATTCCCAACTCAGCCCCAATCAATTGTGTGACTATTCCCTTCCATTCTCCAATCCAGGTGAAATAAATAAGCAGGAACTTGATTTTGCACGTGATTGGATAATTGAAGTGAACATCCCCACGATTTATATTTATACATATGTGTATTTGTTTTAAAGAACAAGTCATCCATATGACAGCGTGTCGGGCAGAGTGTTAGTATGCCATTGGACACTTGGTTTTGATAAAGCATACACTGGATTACTTCTGAGCAGGTGAAGTACTGGGATCTATTGGCTGCAAAGTCTGTCAAAGCTCCCGGTACAGATCGGGAAAAAACAAAACGAATCGGGGATATGGAAGCAGCGCAGTCCAAGTTGAGAAGGCGGGTTAACCCCTTGATCCCCAGACATGGCCTCATTAGCGGGAGAGCACATGGGTAAGGTCTACTAGGCGTAAGACGTAACTGGCTTGGATGTGCACTTGGTAGAATCCTGAGGCATATCTTTGCTGAGCCATTCCCCGCACGTCCCTCATTATTCCCCCCGATGGATAAAGAGAGGGGCTTGTGCTCTGTTCCACTCAACTTCTCCACGCTCCCAGCCGTTTGTCAATGAACGGGACGTCACTCAACCCCATTGGCTTGCCGCCGGCCAATCCGCGTTCGCCGCTGTCACGCCCTCTTCGGTCAGCCAATGGTGTTATCGCAGCGCTCCCTCCCCTTTCTCTGGCTTTAGTAAGTGACAGTTGTCCGATGATTGACGTGGCGCCTCCGCGCATACCACGCCCCCACCCGGCACGGCTTAGCCCCCCGAGCGCTGTCCACATGAAACGGGTCCTGAAAGCTGCTGCAGACGCGGCACTGCTGAGCTGGAGGAGCGACCGTAGGGCTCATCTCAGCAGAGGGAGCAGCGTTACTATAGCAAGGGGGCCAGCAATGCCAACCCACTCCTAGAGCACATACCTTCACTGGGAAGCCTGAGCACCAACTAAGTGGCCACTGACACCCGATCCACGTTCCATTGATGACCCCGCTTCGCTTCTCCCACATGAGGGATGCTGATCAAGGAGCGCCAACTGACAACCATCCAGCTCTTTAAACTTTCCATTGTGCCAGGGACACCGGAAGAGGGCTCTTTCCTCCAGATCTCCCTTTCTCCAGCCTGACTTACTCTCTGCACGAGTCTCCTGGAATCCGAGAATTCCCTTCTCTCTCTTTTTGGAGGATTTCCAAGCAGAAAGCATCAACACTTCCAGCACCCAGCAGCCACCAGTTGTCTGATTTTTTTTTTTCTCAAACTTTTATTATTTCATCTTATTTAGTCAACTTGGATTCTTTTATTATTTATTATTATTATTTTTTTTTTTTTTGCTGAACCTCCTTTAAAAAAAAGGAGGAAGGGAAAGATCTCAACAACTGTAGAATAAATTAAATAATGGATTGTAAGAAGCACTGATGATTTATTCCTAAGGCCACTTTGCCTGTGTGGATGGACATAAAGCTCTTGACGTTTTCAGTGGATTATGTATTCTCTGCCTGCAGGGAAGTAAGTGGTTAAAGGTGTGCCATGCTCTCCTGATTATACACAATTTTTGCTATTATTGATGCTTTTTTATTTATTTTTTTAAATCACACTGACATATGCCTTTTGAGTATATGAAGTGACTGAAGCTGCTTGGCTCGATGGACTAACTGAAAGCTCTATAACTCAGCTAACACTGGTGTTGACCTATCTCGACAATATTGGAAGCAACTGATATTTCAAATAAAAATTATAATTTTCTGCCATAGCATTTATGTAACACAGGTGATGAGGAGCTGCTGAGGACAGTGAATCGGCTGCACACCAAAGGAGTTAAAAAAAAGCTGGCCAAGCTTCATCTGGGATTTGACCTAAGGGTGACTGGCTGTATTGGATCAGGCAGCTCATGTGATAATATTATTAAGGAGATTACTGCAGATTTGCTGTGAAACAAGGTGCTAGCATTCATCTTTGGAACGCTTCGATGGAAATACACTGTAAGCACGACCCGTTTGCAGCAATGCATAGTAAGTAGGCTGCTCGTTCACTTACATGCCGTGCTAGCATTCCTCATAAGCAATACACCTACTGTTATATTTCTGTGGAGTAAATACATTAGTCTACATTGCCTGATGTGGCATCCTTATTAATAAAGAGGATGCAAATGACCGACCTATAGCATGCATTTACAACAGTTGTCCTAACAAATACGCCTCAAGCCTGTAAACTATGTCTATGACCTGCTCCCTTTAAGTGAACTGGCAGTAATTATGATTTTTTTTTAATGCCAGTTAATTTAACATTATTTTTGTGCAATTTAAGCTAATGCTTGTTGGAACGGATCTTTATACAGATGCCAAAAGCCAAGCTTGCAGTAGTGGCCACTGGTCACTAATGACAGTTGCTTATCTAGCTTTCAAAAATTAACAAAACTTTTTGGCAGCAAATGCTTATTAGTATTACCTTTTCCTCAAGTTACTGAACATTCTAATGACAAGTTAACAAGGCGTCTTTTCTAACATTGTTATTGCATGTCTAAATGTTTTCCGAATAAGATCTAAATAAATATATGTATATATGTGTGTGTGTATATATATATATATAACCAAGCTATAAAGTTTAAAATGTAGATCAATGTATATACACAGCATTAAAAAAAAGGATAATATACGTTTTAGCAATTCCTCTATGTAGTATGATAGCAGTGTTTTGTGTTTAGTACAGCATCTGAACAACTAGCCATCCTTGTATTCATATATCTGTGTATACATCTCTTCTTCTTCATCTGGATAGCTTGTGTGCATGCTGTATCCACAGGAAGCAAGTGCAAAAGTTGTGTTCAGTGTTCGTGGTCAGAATACCTTACTAGAGAGTCACTCAAGCAACACATCCAACTGATGCGCATTTTATTTACATGGACTTGTTGTCTCTCAAGCACACTAAACAAAAGGCACATCAGACTGAGCACTTGAAGGAGATCTATATCTTTGATTTCCTCTGCCTTGTTAACTTCTATAATATGATCCCCCTATTCTTATGACGTGAGAAAAAAAAGACACACACTTACCATTAACAGCAGAACAAACTTTAAAACTGTAGATAAAGAAGAAGTTTTCAAAGTTTGGATTGCATCTTCATGCACAATAGCGTATTAACAGGAAACACTATAATGAGACGTTACTCTATTTGTATAGTAGATTGCATACTACAAATATATGCATTGCACGTAGAAAGATACAAAATAAATACAAATAATAGTCAGTTCTGTTTTTTGTTACAATGTCGGCTCATTATTAAACAAAAAAACAAAAAACGACTTTACTGAGGGAACAATTTTCACCCACGACTGTTGCTCTAATTAGGATGAGTACAAATAAAGAAAGCATACAATAATAAATTATATCCATATGAAGCTGATTGGCTGCAAAAGTGACAGTTACTCCTTTAGTAAATCAGCCCACTGAACAAGCATGTAAACTCTATCAATTGTCTGTACACAACCTATGCACCCTGTCTGCATGGATAGTCATTTACTGGCAAAGTGTCTACATAGAATATAATGTTTATGTTTCCATAGCACAAGTACAAGTTTCATTACTGCTATTGTATACACAGAGGGTGCATACTCCTGGCTGTGTGTGTGGATTATTAGAAAGAGATACATCAACATTTACTGCCTCCTGCTCAGTGGCACATGAAGAGTTCCCTCCTTTGTACTCCTGAGCTGTGTGTTGTTGTAAACCAGCCAGAGGGTTTACCATTACATAATGCTCCTATAATCTCATCTATATACTAAATTTACTGGTGCCCTCATGTTTAAGGCACTGTTTTTTAGATTTATGATCACAAGTTACTGGTATTTGAAATTGGCTCCTACATTTAATTTCATTTCATATGTACCATGACTTTTGTATTATTCCTTAAAACATATAGCTTGTTGTTAAAATCCATCAAGCACCCATCACAAGGAACGTCTTCTTGAACTAAAACATATACATTGTTTTCTTTTCCTTATTTATAGTTAATGTTAATCACTTTTAATACAGTTCTGGTTGACTAACTCAAACACTGAAAGTTAACAAGGTATGCAAAGCAAATTGGCAGACATGATTTGTTACATTGAAGTACATATCCTTTGCAGTAGTGAGATCATACTTTTTGGTAAACAGATTCCCACAGAAAAAAAAAAGTCAGACATTACTGTAAATATAAATAAATACCTAGAAGTTTTAAAATAAATTCAATTAGTAAAAGGGAAATGAAGAAACATTAACCCTGCGATTGCATAGTAAAGCTTGCAATACTGATTCAGGTCGCTTTGCTGGAATAGATTTAAATGCACAGTCTGTACTCCTTGTTGGTTAGTGCCTAGGGACTGCTACCAGTTTGCCTATCCAGCAAGCTCATACAGTATATAAGTCTACCCTGTGAGCTACTACCTTCCTTTGCTTCACAAATATGAATCCTTAGAATGAGCAAGGTTCTGACCAAAGCATTGCTTTTAATGACAATTCACAACTTGTGATATGGTGAAATATTTGATATGCATACACAATACATAATGTGTACATAAATATGCAGAGTTCACTTTGTACCACCCCGCAGATGATGTGAGTTTTGTTTTTACGCTAGCATTAAAGTAGTCAACTGTACAAATAGATGCACAAATATAATTTAATACCACAAACTCCTGTAATGTAGTTGGTTATCAGAAGCCAACACAGGCTTACTAAGCTGCTATAGAGTGTACATCTGTTAATAAATTTTTTTTTATTTTTGGCAAAGTTATATAATATACTTAAATATAGATATATGTCTGGGTGTAATACACACTATACAGTGTGTATATCTATCTATCTATCTATCTATCTATCTATCTATCTATCTATCTATCTATCTATCTATCTAGATATACACTGTATATATATATGTGTGTGTGTGTGATATACCAAAGTAGGGATTGTATTGTTGTATAAGCAACATTTGGTATGCATTCATCTGCCAGTAAATGACCCTCTGTTTAAATGATCCTCCTCTATGAAGACAGGGCCAATCATTCTAAGGCAGAGGATCTTACTCTTGAAGCCTGCCCCCTAAAGCAGTCAGGCACATCTCAGCAGCTTGCACTGTTGTTTATGTATTCGCTGAGATCGCTCTCCAGTATATTAATCAAAATTTCTCTGCTGTATCCAACAGTGCAATTGCCACAGTGAAGGGCCTTTTCATGGAAATATTGATTTTTACTTAATCACTTGATCACATAACCCACTTGCATCTTCATTATTGGTCAATTTCAATAATGTGGCTATAGATGAATGAATCATAGGGATGTCTCCTCAAATATTACTTTGTTGAGCACAACTGAGTGCAGGAAAAGTGATTTTTGAGCCGTGTCCTGCTGGTGCGATATAGAAAGTTCATGTACAATGCCTGTTATTTTCTAAATAAGACTGATCTAGAACAATAATGAGAGAGTTAACTGTGTGTATCATCACTTTTTTAGATTTTTTTAGCTAGTGTAATCTTTTTATACAAAAGACGGGTCATGTATTTACCATCATTAACTGCCATCAGTTATAAAAACTGTATTTAAAAGTTAAACTGGTTTTATTTTAAAGTGTTAAATATATTAGAGGTAATTACTTGCTCTCTACTAACCATGCTTTAAAAGATTTAGCATATTAGATGTAGTGCTCTATACTGTAGGTGATGATTCATCCTCAGGTTTGGGGTAATTTTACTACAAGATGTAAGACAACAGGCTTGGAACTAAAAGTTCCCTTTAACATCCAATTTTTAGGAATGTTTTTCAAAAACTTTAAAAAAAATTAATCCTAGAAGGGGGCATTGGTGTATGAGTTTGGCCTATACATTCCTTGTTTTAGTGTATCAGAACATTAAAAGTTTATATGAGAACCCAAGTCCAGTCTTAGCACATCATCCGTTTTAAACCGTATATTCGATACAATACAATAATGATTATATTTTGTTTAGCTTATACCCAAGTTTCGAATATCAGTATTAAGTCGTTTTCAATATATTAAAACAGGGGTGTCTATGTCTGCTTATTCAGCGTTTATAGCATATGGTAGAGAGTAGGGTGCAAAGGGCATTTCCCCCACCTTATTCAAATCATAGGCAGCCTAAACCTAAAATGCTGATTTGATCATTCTTAAATAGAAAGTCTCAATGGTTTTGCATAAAATATGCTTCAATATTGAATCAACTCTAAATGCTATTAATCACCCTTGATTAGTTTGTTTTATGTGATTCACTGTGGAACATAGGTGAACCTTACATGATTAACAACAGATAATATCTTTCCCCAGCTGGGTCACTGTTTTGTACTAAATGAGCTTCTGTGTGGATCAGTGCCTCAGTTATATTAAAGACACACTGCTCTTTAACAGCAGAAGAAGTTGGTGACATACATTTTATCATGCTTAAAACATATGTAACAACATATGTAAAAAATATCTATATTTTACCTTTTTATAATAAATGACTACAAGATAATGGTGATATTGATAGTAATATTAGTAGTAAAATTAATAAAATACATAATTGGAACTTGAGGTTTAGTAGTAGTAGTAATAATAATAATAATAATAATAATCTTCATCATAGCAACTTATTTTTTAGCAGTAGAAGTAGTAATATGATTGTTATTTCTAATACTAATATTAGTAACAACATTTGCTTAAATAAAAATAGTAAAATTGGAACTAGTATTTATATACAATTTTAAAACGATAAAAATGATAACAATGGATCAAAGGCATTAAATACAATTATATAAATATAGATCTTTTAATGCAATGACCACTCTAGGCCTCTGAAGGTCCCGCTAAGGACTTCTCATATGGGATATGCCCACTCCTCCCTGTCCTTAAAATGGACTTGAGTGTAACGTTTTTTTAATGAAATACAATGTGTGCAGTTTAGCAGGTAACTGAAATGGACAATTATAATGTACAGTGTATATATATATATATATATACAATGATCACCATTTTTGGAACAGATTAGGTGACACCTTTGCTTTGTTGCACTGAATCTGTCTCTACCATCAGACAGATAAACAGTCACATGATGTGAACTGTTGCTTACTCATTCATGTTTCATCACAATGATGCACTTTGCAAACAGAGCAACACATTGAATACATCTTATGTAAGGGAAGATGTCAGAATTGTTGAGTTTTTTTTTCTATAAATCATTGCTGCCAATGTGGAGTAATCACCGGTGGAAAATCAAAAATGTTGGTTTAAAAATCTAGCACTGTTGAAGAGAGCAGCCTACAAGGTACATATATCCTCCAGAGAGGTTACATAGGTCTGCTCTATGCCTGGACAATAAAGCTAAATATTTAACATATTTGCACTCAAAATTGATTAATAATTTAATTGTAACATTATTGTGTGCACAATTAATTAATTAGTCAAGTGTTTTGTCGGTGACGGATTTTTAAAAACAATTTTTGTTTTGTATTTTTTAACCTACTATGGATTGAGTGCATTGAGACTGAAGGGTACTATAAGTCCATTCAGGTCAGTATCTACTAATTATCAAGCTCAATGCCCTTATTATAGTCAGTGTGCAGTTATTATAGCCTTACACACTTTACAAATAATGAATGGCAAGGTTTTTACAGGTACACCTTTATAAGTTGGATAGTTTAGTTGATCTCATCATCATTCCAAAACACATACTGTAGACAACCAATAAAGCTGTTTCACGGTGGAACCATTTTAAAAAATTGATATTGCATAGATTTACACAACTGGGAGGCCCACTTGGATTCACTTACATGTTCTTCACCTGAAATAATTTTTCAGGTGAAGACTGCTTTTGTGATTTTGTTTTTGTGTTATGGTTTATTGATTGAAGTAGAAATGTAGCATGTTTATCCGATCAGATAATCCACTCAGACTCTATGGACATAGACCCGAAATATGAGCTCTTTCTTATTTTACAATAGTTACCTCCTTGCATCCCAGGCATGTCTGGTGCTGAAGGGATTAAATTATGGTTTTAAAAGCTCCCCACATATTTGACACTTGAGTGTGAGCAGCAGTAAAGCTAAGTGGAAATTAATGGTGTAAGCTGAATTTAAAACACGCTGGATAAAGACTTATAGCTCATTATTATTGACTTTTTAACAAAGGCTTGTGTCACTTGGTATCCCAGACGACATTTTGCTGTTGTATAATTGGTCATTTGTAAAGACTGCACAATGGGGCTAATTCATTAATTCCGATGGTGGTGATCATAGCATGCCCTTAAAGACACTCATGTTACAGTCAGACAATTAAAGTTCATTTAAAGACATTATTGATGTTGGTGTTTATTTTGTGCCTCCTTGGTTTCAAAAGCAAGGAAAAAAATGCTAAACTAAAATTTATTGTTGAATTTTGTGTGCGACATATTGCAGCAAAAATATACACCCTGGGCTTTATGTTCATTGGGCATACAAAAAAACAAAACAAAACAGAGCATTGCATAGCCTGGGGTTGATTATAGCTAGCCTTGCACAATTAGCTAGCATGTACACAATTAGACTGTAACATAGGTTTTTAGAGCAAGGCTAGTGATCATCGACATTGGGTGCAGAATACTTGCAACATGCTGAGAATCTCTGGAACTGTTTAAAGGTCAACTATACCAACAACTGGTACCTATGTTTTGTGCGGTTACTGGAAAGTTGAACCATATGCTGTTGAAGGTTGCTGCTAAGTCCTCATGCACACTAGCCGGCTGCATTCAAGCTTAAGAGAAGTTATCTGGTAAGTATAAACAACTTTATGCTTCCTGGATCACTTTTTCCTGTGCTAGTCTTAGTCACTTTTACATGGGTTTACACGTGTTTAGCTGTGTATAACCGGGCAAACATACCTGGGATGCAGAAATTTCTAGTTTGGGTAAACTGAGCTAGACTGGATGCACCTAGACGCCGCTGGACATTTAGGTGCGCATTCAGTCATAGAAAAGCATTACATGAGTTCAGGTGCATTTAGAAATGAGCTGCAAAGGCACCTAAACATGCTTTTTCAACGTAGTTTGTAGAGGCCTTACATGTCTCCAGGAACCAGTGACAGGATGGGGTTGATTTACTAACCTTATAAACACGCCACGAACAAGTATACACCTCTGTAGTGTGTTCCCTCCCAGCATGATCTATTGGTGGAATCTAGACACCTTTGTAGTGTGTACACACCCAGCAGGTGTGTTGTGCAAAACCCTTCATGGATTGCAAGGTGATGTTGTGTAAATTAGCTCTACATTGTGTTGCTTGCGTTGATGAATGCAGGAATGTAAATGCATGAGCTAACCATTTTTGTCTAAACTGTGAAGCAGCATTATATATGCATCATGTGCATGATTTTTCCATATATGGCATTAGTGGAAATATGCTTTTAGAGACTTTTTGGTTGATAAATACATTTTGCTGTGTAAAAATCACACGCACCTAGTGCGTGCGTGTGTTTAGGTTAGTAAATCACCCCCGATGTCTCCACCAGATTTCACAGTTTTGTACAACTGAAGAAGCCATTCAAAATATAAATGTTCCTGTTTCGCTTAATTAGAGAATTAAAGATGAGCGAATTGACCTGCTATGATTGTTGTATGTTCAGTATTTGGTTTATTCACAGCTGATGGATGGATATTTTCATGTATTTTCAGATCTGCCATTCATCCACCATCAATGAATCTTAATTATTTTCTACTTTTTTTTAGTTATATGTTTTTTCTTCCAGGGGCCCCTAAAGGTGCCAGCTCAGCACACTATCCTACATCCCCTGGCGAGCTGATATCCATCTGTATTGTATTGTGCTATAGGATGGATATTGTCTCATAGCAGCAGTGTTGGATGTTGAAGGGCACTGTACTCTACAAATTGGTAGACGTAGCTGTGGGTAATGCAAGGTCTTCTGTTAAACTTACCTGCCTCCAATCCCAGTATGTACTTATACAGAATCAGTGAAGAAGTAATTGGCTGGGGGATACTAGGATATTCAAGAATTGGAGGTACTGTATGGGTTCACTTAGTGAACCCCATAGCAAAATCCTTGTTTTATGAGATAGGATTATCAGCCACTGTGGGGGCACAAATTAGTGAGGTCACCCTTAAGATTGTTTACATTTTGGATGACAAATTCTAGTATGGGCAGTGATATACACTGAAATGATATGATTTACCGTTAAGCTTCAATGTTAGATAAAATACAATTCTTTTATTGGTTATTCGTTTAGTGGTAACATTTTTGTTGCCATGAAAACAATATCACCACCAAATTTCCAGCTCCTACTAAACGAGCTCTCTATTACAATTAGTCATATGGGGGCTGGAAGTGGCATAGTTAAAGTGGGAAAGAGACGCTCTCTTAACCTTCAACGCTTAGCAAGAAAGGGATCGCTATTATGGGAAAACTGAAGATCAAAGACCCTTTGGGAACAGATTTATGAGTGGGAAAAGTGGATTCTTAACCTGCAGTACACACACCATACCATAGGCACTCCAGGTATGGATGAACCCGATGCCCTTTAGCATCAAGCCTTAAAGGGGGGAAGTCTTTTATATGCTATCCTTCATGAAATAAACACTTATTCCCTTAGAAATGATAGGCATATAGGCTGCTCCCAGCATGGTGATACCAGTTATGTGTTTAATGTGCCAAGCTGATATCTCTTGGTTGAGGTGCACATCTATTTTAAACTGACGAGAAATACGGTACATTATTTTAACCACATTAAAAATGGTGGACCACAATGCAGGACTGATTGCAGCAAGATAGGATTTTTCATTATTCTGTGATCTGAGTGAACTAATACTTAGAAAAGCCTAGCCTGTATCAAGAAAGTGACAGTCTGTCAGTTTTGGTGATTTGGCCATTCATTGTTTCTTTTAGTTGCATATACTAGGAAACAGTACTATTGGTTCAGATGCAAGTATGTCAGTAGTCAGCACTAGATCATAATTTAAGAGGAAGGATTTGTCTCCAGTTTTGAAGGCTTACACCCAATCCCAAGAAAATACATTTTGTGCTTAAAATATGTTTGAAACAGTCAGAGATTTATTGAATTGGCAAGCATATATTAAAACCTACTTATGTAAGTAAACAAGCATATTTGGATATGCAGGATATACTCATTTTAACAAAGCAACATTTTAGTGCTGAATCTGTTAGTGCCCAGTTTAATGTTACAATATATTGCATTGTAACAGTAAACCCTGAGCACATCCGAATAGTTTTTTGCAGCGTCTAAACACAGCGCAGTTTGGCAAAGTCCAACTCCATGTAGCTTTCATGCTACTGATAGACTGTTCGCTGCAAAGGTATTGGATTTTCTCTTGCTGATTACCCAGTAGCATAGCATACTTTTTAAAAGTAAAACTTATTCTTAACCTGCTCTACAACATTGGATTCGTGCCTCACATGTGATAAGGAGAAAAGATATAAAGTTCAAAATGGTATTTTTTCTCATATTTGTGTATATATGGCTTACAGTTGATACTATAACATTTGGGTAAAATAGAGGAAATTTTTGGCTTGGACAGTCATGACAGAAGAACCCGTGATAAATAGGCAATATCAAACAGTGAGGCATTGAAGAATATGACAGTCTGATGTGTGACTAATGGGATTGCACTGCACATAGAAGTATGAGGTGGAAAATTACTTTTTACAGGCAGATGAGGAAGACTTTGCTGGATCATGAGCATTCTCACCTGCTTCAGTTTAAGCATAAAGATTAGCTGGATGAAGGTGGAGATTGTATACATGTGATGTGTTCACTTTTTTCATGCTGGAATCAACACTTAAGGGTGTAATTTACCAAATATGCTTATTTATGCCGGTGCTACAGTAATACAGCCCAATATTATCCTCAAAGGCGGTTATCTTTCATCTTCCGTTTCTGGATTTTTGTGTAATTACCAGTCAATAACTAATGAAGAATTAGTTTAGCAACCAATAAGATTTCATCTTTTTTTCCTGATCTGATTCTAGTAAAATGAAATTTGATAGATTGCAGTGGGTTAGTAGAAGTGGTACGTCATCATTGGCCATTGCACTGCCTTATTAAGCACAAAGTTAAAGCTCCTCTTTGGGATCTACGTTTTTTTCCCCATTTACAGTTGCTATGCATATTAAATTTTTTATTAGGAGCTGTAGTCAGTATATATAGCTATATATATATATATACAATCTGTGATGTCATCATTTAACGTTCGATAATCCTGCTGTATCAGGATGCCTGGAAGAGGGGCATCCATGCTGGAGAAGGGTGTGCAATCTCATGTGTGATCTCATAGACAACGATATGGGGTTGTTTAGGGGAGTCGCCAATGAGAGCTGGTGCAGGTGTCTCGGTCCCCTGAACAGAAAATGCTGCACGAAGACAGTGTAAGGGCCTGTTCACACCATCTCCAGACGGGTGCTTTTTTATCTGCACCAAAAACACATACATAGTAATTCCAATGGTTTTAAATGAGGCTAGTTCACACCATTGCGCTTCCAGAGCTGTTAAAAAAAAGGAAGCAGCATGCTTTTTTCACTCTGCAATGCACAAAAATGCATTTAAATGCACCAGAATACACTGGAATACACTTAAACCCAAGCAAAACCAATTAAAAAAAGCACCAGAATGCATCAAAAATACATGGAAAATGTGCATAAATGCAGAGACACATCCAAATCTGGTCTGAAGATGGTGTGAACAAGCCCTAAAGCATAACTTTGGGAGAGGAACACACAACATTGCTGATCGAAATAGTAAACAGAGGCCAAAGAAGACAAAGCTAAACAACTGCCAACATACCAGGTAAAATACATTTTTGCCTGGAGATGAGTTTTAATAGGCAGGTGTTTGTAAATATTTAAAACTGCAGTTTCAAAATGGTGCAAAGTTGATTACTTTATATGCTCAATTATGTGCAAACGTTTATTTATAAAAAATGTATTGCATTTAAAAAATCAATTCTTGGCATAAAGGCAACCATTATTTTGTCTAGTTACCAGCGATTCTAGAAATGTTGTTATATGAATTTGATAGGGCAATAGTTCATATGTACAATGGCATTTCATGCAAAGAAATAATGCATTCTTATAATCCAAAATGCATTGGTTATGCATACTAATTACAAGATAAATATTACCAATACCAAATGTCAAAGTGTAATGAAAAATAATCTGTTATAGATGCTATGCTTTAGATAAATATTGCTTTTTATGCTTGATCCTAAATGTTGCATAAACATTGTTCTTCTTTTGCTGGGCACTTCAGTGGATTCAAACAATCATAGAGTTATAGAAGATAAAGCAAAATTTTGATTGCAGTGTATTAAATCAACTGCTGTCATAGCAGAAGGAGGTTTGGAGCTGCAATCTGACTTCAACTAATGTATGTGTGTGTAGAGAGCACTGGAGTTTTAGTTGAATTCTGATCATTGCACTTACGGCCAATGCAGTAGCTGCATGGAATTTGATAGTTGAGTTATGTTGGATTCTT
This sequence comes from Nanorana parkeri, assembly GCF_000935625.1. Classification (NCBI taxonomy): domain Eukaryota; kingdom Metazoa; phylum Chordata; class Amphibia; order Anura; family Dicroglossidae; genus Nanorana; species Nanorana parkeri. The sequence continues at coordinate 1,196,573 of NW_017306356.1, read as the reverse complement.
CATGGTGCAGAGGTAGGGTTTCTACCTAACTGGTAAAAATGCGATATGCTGCTAATGTTATGAATAGGAAATATAAAAAATCTGGTATATTTGTATACCTCCATCTCACCTTCTCCCATAAACCAGATGTCAAACCTGCATCTCACCTGTACCTCTTCAGCTAGATGAATATCATATCTTCATCCCACCTTTTCTTCATTAACTAGATGATTATCATACCTGCAGCGCCACCTGTTTTCCATAAACCTGATAGATATCATATCTGCATCTCCCCTGTTCCCCATCAGCCACATAGCTATCATACCTTCATCCCACCTGTTCCCCATCAACTAGATGATTATCATGCCTGCATCTCACCTGTTCCCATCAACTACATGAATATCATACCTGTATCTCACCTGTTTCCCAACAACTAGATGATTATCATACCTGCATCTTACCTGTTCCCAATCAGTTAGATGATTATCAAAAATGCATTCCATATCCTGTAATAGAGTGCTATGTGTCAAAGGGTCTTCATCCCTATGCAGTATTTCTTTCACACACAGAAGTCTGACACATTCTGTTCTTCTTTTTCTATTATATGAGAAAAAGTGAAGAGAATGGTGGAGAACGTAAACGGACGTGTGTCCATTTACATTGGATTTTCCATCTAGGACTGAAAAAAAAGTTGCATTTTGGCAGGCTTGAAAAGGATGGATCAGTGGATTTAACTGCCTATAGACCTAACATAGGTCCTGGTAGTTCAGCTGTTTATACCATCTCAAGAAAAAAACTAAACAAACGCGGATGTCACAAAAGTTCCATACTTCTCCAATCAGCCGAGAATCTGTTCACAGATCCCATTGCTGGAATGGATGCCACATGTGTGAAAAGGGCCTTAGAACAGGACATTGAAAGGGACTTTTCATTAGCATTCATTTGAAAATGATACCAGGCTTCCTTTCATTAGCCAGCATCTGTATTGATGATACATTTGTTTTTTTTTAAATAAAGTAATTTAATGGAATGTTCATACATTGTGCAAATAAACATAGAGCAGGCAGATAGTTCTCATATAGGTTTTTCAAAATCCAATAACATTCAATTCAAAAGTATGCTATACCAACACTGAGCACTAACTTTAAAGTTAAGCTCTAAATACATAACATTTAAATCTCTAAAGCACTGTGTATCAAGTCCAAGTCTGGGTCCCTGATTCTGGGAGTGTGTAACCACTAATCCAGCTCTGCAGAGGCAACAGAGAATGCCATTCCCCTTCTGTCACCTGGCCCGACATAATTTAACTTTTGGATCCTGAGAGGACCCTGATGCTGGATAGCTAAAAGGGGCTCATATTGCCTATGCTTCTCAGCTCCATCTAGTGGCCAAAAAGCTGTATTACATTATAACATTCAAAATGACATTCAACTTGTGAAGGAAATATACTGAGAATGTTTTTGCATCTTTTTGCACAGAACAAATGTTCACAAATCTTCACTGGCCAATAGCTCTTCAAACTGTTTATAAATAGACCCCTAAGATTCATGAAAGATAACACATGTCTCTTGTATTTACACATTATTTGTTTTTCCCGGAGTTTAGGTTTAAATATTCTTTATGCTATGTGAATGGGAACAAATATAAAATAGGCGTTAGCCCAATTTGGCAGCAAAAGTGGAAATACATTTTCATTTTTTTTTGTAAATAAGCTGAGTGTTTCCGTTCTATTTCCAGGATCACACTATTGAATGTTGCAGATGTTTGGCAGCTCCCACTGATGGTGGTATAGTCTGAGAGGTCCAGGTGCATTTATGATACTAACATCTATGCTGACTCCTTTTCAGGCTTTCACAGCTCACCATGTACTCAGAAGTACTCACCATGTACTCAACGCTATCTTCAAGTATTAAAATAAATACTTGAAGATAGAGTTGGTGGATAAAATAAGTTTCTGGCAAGTCTGGTCTTTTTTTCTACTATGCCTTTTGAAAATTGTTATATATGGCAGATTGTTAGAAATTTTCCTTTAAACAAACTTAATAGTTATGTAGTTGAATCGTTCCTTCAAAAAGCAGAAGTTAGGTGGTGAATTTTGTAGTTTTTTTCCTTTTTCCTACTTGTGGAATGAGTTAAAAATAAATTAGATACCATTTGTATTCATTTACAATTTGTTGCCTTGCTTGGTTAGTTTCATATGTTACTATGAAAGTTTGTATAGGTATAATCCTTTTTGATTCTAGAATCCTATAATTATCACAATACTAGTTGAATTTTCAAAGTAGGGTAACAGTAGAATAGTATGTAAAGGATAACAAAATGAGAGAGGAGGTGGAGAGCAGGAATAATTCAATTCTACCGTATTCAATATAAACTATATTGCCAAAAGTATTGGAACACCCCTCCAAATCATTCGATTCAGGCGCTCTGTGAAATTTCCTTGCTGCTAAATATTCCACGGTCAACTGTTAGTGGTATTATAACAAAGTGGAAGCAACTGGGAACAACAGCAACTCAGCCACGAAGTGGTAGTGCATGCTGAAGCGCATAGTGTGCAGAAGTCGCCAACTGTCTGCAGAGTCAATAGCTACAGACCTCCAAACTTTGTGCCGCCTTCAGACTGGCACAACAACAGTGTGTAGAGAGCTTCATGGAATGGGTTTCCATGGCCAAGCAGCTGCATCCAAGCCTTACATCACCAAGTGCAATGCAAAGCATTGGATGCAGTGGTGTAAAGGACGCTGCCACTGGACTCTAGAGAAGTGGAGATGTGTTCTCTGGAGTGACGAATCACGCTTCTCTGTCTGGCAATCCGATGGACATGTCTGGGTTTGGCGTTGCCAGGAGAACGGTACTTGCCTGACTGCATTGTGTCAAGTGTAAAGTTTGGTGGAGGGGGGATAATGGTGTGGGGTTGTTTTTCCGGGGTTGGCCCTGGCCTCTTAGTTCCAGTGAAGGGAACTCTCAAGGCATCAGCATACCAAGACATTTTGTACAATTTCATACTCCCAACTTTGTGGGAACAGTTTGGGGATGACCCCTTCCTGTTCCAACATGACTGCGCACCAGTGCACAAAGCAAGGTCCATAAAGACATGGATGAGTGAGTTTGGGGTGGAGGAACTTGATTGGCCTGCACAGAGTCCTGACCTCAACACGATAGAATACACTTGGGAGGAATTAGAACAGAGACTGCAAGCCAGTCCTTCTCGTCCAACATCAGTACCTGACCTCACAAATCCGCTTCTGGAAGAATGGTCAAACATTCCCATAGACACACTCCTAAACCTTGTGGACGCCTTCCCAGAAGAGTTGAAGCTGGTATAGCTGCAAACGATGGGCCATTAACGTTCATGTGCGTATAAAGGCAGGTGCCCCAATATTTTTGGCAATATAGTGTAGGTTACTGCACAATTCTTACATATTCTGCGATTGGGTGACTGCAATAAGAACAACAATTGCAGGTACAAAATGTGTCACGCTTTTATTAGTGAACAGATTTGGGGGACACGGGGGGCATGCAATATATGCACAGACAAATGAAATATTTTACAGATATGTATTGGCCACTATAACTGTTTTTATACACCTTTGCTTCTTGTGACATATGGTTCATCATGTAGGGGTGTATTTCTAAACAATTCACAGAGTCATAGGTCCTGCAAATTTCTGTGAATGTTAGTTTTGTGTGAATGGATGCACAAAACAAATGTTCTTGTATTTTTGTTTTAAAAGTTTAATGTATTTTGGTATGTCATCTTGTAATACTGAATTATGGCCACTAGGTGGAGATGAAGAGCACAGGAAATAAATACTTATTTCCTAGGCTTCTCACCTCCATCTAGCGGCCATAATGCAGTATTACAAGATGACATTTGAAAATACATTTGAAAAATAACAAGGACAATCGTTTTGTGCATCCATTCATTTGGAATAAATATTCACAATGATTTGCAGGGCATATGGCTCTACATTGTTTAGAAATAGACCTCTTAGTGCCCATTTACACATATTGCTCCTAAAATATGTCTTTCATGCCACATGTGAAGTGGACTCACACTAATTTTTTTACAAATATTTCTTACCTTTCTAGATTTTTCATTGGAGGAAGCCTTTGGTCAAGCTTCAGGCTATTCTGAACAGTGAATGAGTGAGTCTGTCCCCATTGAAAAGGGATGCAGACTGCATTTCCTCATTATCATACAATGCTTCTAGATTGTTAACCCTTTGTTAGGACAAACAGTGTTCAAATCTAGTTTACAACTGATCAAGAGATCTGTCAGCACAGTACAGACAGGGTTTACTAAAGTAAACATTATCTCCTCACCCCCATCAAGCCTCCTCCTTGAAATTACAGAGAATGGGAAAACTTCAGTTTTGGAGTTTTCAGAAAAACAGTTTGTTGGCTTCAAAAGCAGAAATACACTTTGAACAATGTAATAACATTCTTGCCAGAATGGATACATAAACAGAAGGACTCAAATACTTAGCTTACCTGAGGAAAGCTGTTACAGGCCACCTTAAGTGCTAGTCATGTGACCAACAGCTTAGGGGTTTGGTCATGTGATTTCTTTTAAATGGGACGATAAGAATTTAGGTTGACCAATCTTACTCTTTTGCAAAGTACTGAAGGTAGAGCTCGTTGTGAATTTTCTCTCTCTTTTACTTTATTACTCCATGCCAGCCAGAATGTTATGCTAGCTTGAAGTTAACATGTGAGCATAGGCCCCATTAAAGCAGAGTTTGTGCTAACTCATGCTTGAAAGGACAATATTATCAGATACACATACTAATTGTTACAAATGAAATGCACAATGGATTGCTAGAACTTTCTTTTGCATTGATTATCGTGTAAATTAGGTGACTTTTGATTTAATGACGCCAATGAAGGTTCTTGCCTTCCTTAAGCTCATGCGAATAATGATTCTTTTTGCCTAGGCATCTCTTTTGGAACGTACCTTGTAGTCAAGCCTTACCCTAGAGAATCAATCTACTTGGCTTCTCTGTATTCCCAGGTGTTCAAATGATTCCTAACTGAAAATGTGAAACCCTTATTGAGAGGCTATCTATCGCTAGTAGATGGGTTCCTATCGCTGTCTACACTTTCCTATTCTAGGGACGTTCTGTGCTATTTATAGCATATCTGTTTTCAAAATCGGCCACTAAAATCTTGCGGGAACTCTGTGTCAAAATGCCATGGAATGCCCCCCCAAAATAGTGCCTGGACCCCATAGCTGAGGACATATTATTCCTGTGAGACTTCCCCTAGTACCAGTAGTAAATGCACCCAAATTCATAAAGGAAAAAAAGGCTTGGAATGTGACCTTGGTACACCCCAACTATGGGTGTAACATAAACATAGCCAAAAACGTGGACCCAGTCTTGAAATTACTATAATTGTTGAGGCTTCCTTATGGAAGATGCATGTTTCATACGTCTTTAGATTTAGTTACTTTATCCTGGACTTAAGAGTTAGTGGTCATCTGAAGTCTAAAATGTACTGTCCTTTGAACCATCTGATATTACACACTAAGAATGTTTAATATTGTAAAATAACAGATCCCAAGTACAATACATGGTCATTTTATAATAAAACAGAAAATAAGTAAGCTCTATAGTAGAGCACTATGAGGTACACCATTGTACCTCATAGTAGAATAGAAAGTAATTATTGTCATTATTTCCATCACAGATCCAAAAAACAAGTTTTTTTTTTTGGACTTGGTGAAGAAGGCCTGGGAGGTATGGGACAGCTGGCCACAGGGGCATAAGTTAATTTTTTGCATGGCATCACCCATAATCATAAAACCCAGCTCCAGCCACAACTTTGAGTGAGGAAGGGTTAGGATTTCCGTTAGGAATTTTATATGATTCTTTTGAGGATAGCTCCCTGCCATCCATCATTTGGAGGAACTGTCCCTCTTTTGGAACCAAATCCCTGTCCCTCTTTCCTTCTCAGTTGTCCCTCTTTTTGGTCTGATGAACAGATATCTATCTGATGGTTTGCCTGCATATGACTCCGCAAGTCTTGTTGTTGCCCCTCTAACCAACACAATCACATACAAAGCAGGATGTTCTGCATTGTATGCGATGACTTAGGAGTGCCCAACAACATTCCAGGGCTAGAGTGCAGAGGAAAGGACACTGTTGTAGGAAGGTATTTCCAAACACAACCAATGTGGGCTCCTGGTTATCTCTTACTATAGGCCTGATGGTTCAGAGTATGTTCTGAGCAAGCAGCTCAGATTAAAACATGCCAAGGATGTTCAGCTCTGGTTAGTGATGGATCAAAGAGAGGGAGAGACAAAGGTAAACAGCACAGACCTCACACATGTGAGGAACTGTCTGGACTCTGGCTGCAGCCAATTACAGACAAATCAGATTACATTAAACTTAGTGGATATTCTGACTTTAGCACTGAAACAGTGTTTGATGAATATCATCATAGGTTTCCTAACTGATTTCACTTTTCTATTGTTAAAATCAGTAGGCAGTTCTCACATAACTTCTCTTTCAGCATTTGCTGAAGAGGATATATGTTCCTTAAGCTGGCCATACACCTTACAATTATCTGCAGATTTTCTGTGGTCAGATGGAAAAGGTGCAACAGATTCCTCCATCTACACTTAACTGTGTGGATGGAGTAATCTCCACCTGGGCCAATCTGTTGCACTTTTTCCATCTGACCACAGAAAATCTGCAGATAATTCTAAGGTGTATGGGCACCAGACACATGCAAATGCTGCTGAACCAGCACCTTCTGCACTGTGGGTATAAGTTTCTATATTAAAGATTGTCATATGAAGCAAAACAACGCTGTTTTTTACAATGTAATTGATTGTAAAAAGTGATTCTGGAAACTGTTTTCTCCCAAACTTTTGGGTTTGTATTATTTGTGAATTGATGAAGAAAAACCTCAACAAATATCAGAAAAAAAGTTTGACTGTATTGAAAAAATAGCAAGTTTTGATTGCATCAGGAATTCTGATGGACAAAGTGGCCTTAAAGCTTTGCTTGCAGTTAAACCGAATATTACAAGCAACAACATATCACTTCTCATCTGTACCTTCACTGCCATACTTTTCTTTATAAAAGCATTCAAGTTTTTCATCTAAGAATATATCAGCCTCTGGCAAACAAATGAAAGGACTTCTTTCTGTGAAAAACCTGTATACCAGTTTCTAGTTTACAGATCATCAAAAGTTTATAACCTCTATCTATCTATCTATCTATCTATCTATCTATCTATCTATCTATCTATCTATCTATCTATCTTTCTATCTATCTATCTATCTATCTATCTATCTATCTATCTATCTATCAAAATATACTCAAATTTCACAGAAACACTGTCCTTGTCTAAACCAACTCAGTTAGCCCTGCCCCCCCCTCACAGCAACAACAGTGGCAGTGGCAGGAGCAGCACATCTTTATCAAAAGCACAGCCAGCTTAAGATACATTTACCAAAAGCAGAAGGATCATAAAATCCCACTAACAGTCATATCTAGAAGCCAAGGAGGATGCTGTAAACCTCCATTAGCCAGACACATCCTAAGTCAGTTTTCTTTAACTACCAGAGCCCAAACTCTATCCATATTCCATGCTGTATTGGCATTGCCATCATAAAAAGTGGTTACACTAATGTATGGGATAATGCCAATCACTTAGAACCCAAGCATGCATATATTTCAAGTTCCAGCGGGCTAATAAAACACCTTAGACCTCCTAAGTGAGACATACATAAAATCTATATCATAATTGGTCTCTAACAAATGGTGATTTCATTATGTTCAATAATATGATGATAGCATCAACCTAATCAGATAGATATGTAATATCTAACATTTTGTAGTATTTTTTTCTGTAAATATTTTCTTGCACCGCTTTTCTATTTTTCATGACAACAACAATTACAAATTATTAAGCTGAGCCTCCAAAAGCTCTACAAAGAAATAAAAATAACTTTTGCTAGTTCTCTAGGGAGGTGAGGAGCACGCAGATGGAGCTTTTACTAAATGATGGGTAGTTTCCCTGTAGGCGCCTAGTTTTACACCTCTCCCCCTAATTACATAATTTCACAAAACATAGGGGAATATAAGGGTTTCTGGAGGGGTGTAAATGACCATCCAAGAGAGATAGGTTAAAGGAAATCTCAAAATTTATTACTGTGACATACTGGTATTAATACATACATGATTCAAAACAACCATAATAAATAAATAGATAAAACAGAACCCTGCAGAGGATGTGTTTGTATGTTCATTAATTATATAGCTCTAAAATGCATTTGGTCCGACATATCGTAATGTTATTCAATATTGTCCAGATATGGTTACATTGTTATATAACAGATGTGGTTATCCTAAGCGTAGCTTATCTTTTATACAATCCAAGTAGAGGAAAGGGCTATAATATGCAAAGAAGGAGGGGTCTATGAAAGATAATTAAGTCTTCTGAAGTAGTGAAATTTGCTAAAATGTTCAGAGGCACATTGCAAGTGAATACATTTTTTTTGGAAAAAGAAGCATTTCAAATAAAAGCAAGAAGCCATTTACTATATATGTAATGGAGAACGTTGGAGGTTCTGAGATAGTCAAGCACTGACCTGTTCATTCCTGGACAAACCCAATACGGATTCCTATCACTTGAGTGGTCTTAAGTGGTGGATACATAGCTAATGCATGCAAGTACTGCAGATGAACTAAGGAACTGTTCCAATTAAGATGCACCATAGCAGCCTTTGCCAGTTACAATGAAGTTGTGAAATGCACAGCAAAATGTAATCAAAGCTTAACAGGTAAATAGCTCACTAAAAAATTAAAACACTGTCAGGCTGCAAAGATTGATCTGTGACCTCCACTGTAGCAGCAAATCAAGCTGGTCAGCTACACTGATCAAAAACAGCCTGAGCAATCAAGGAACAGTTGCTGCCCTCTGCACCTGCCATTATGTTCCCTGTCAGTGCACGTGCACCGCAGGAGAGCCAAAATGGCTCTTAAAGTGGATCTGAATGAAAACATTTGTTATGTAATAGGGAACACCTAGAAATTTCAACAGTGTCTCAGCATACCTTGAAAATGTTATATTTTGTCTTGAATTTCTCCTGAAATATAGAAGTAGACCTCTTGTGCTTCTTATATCATAGTTGTTTATTTGCAGTCTAAGAATCGAAGGCACCGTATGCCTGCTGGTCTTATGTGAGTTGATACTCACTGTTGTCTTGCTGCTGCTTCTTGATTATTCCTCTATCCGTCATCAGATCATAAGTTAATAAGAGGCAGCTCTGAAAAGTCCTTCCTCCACCAAGATTCTTTTTTTTACAGGGAAAAGATCAGCTGCAGGAAGATCGCAAGCGATACTGGTTACTAGTTATTTGCCCCGCTTGCCTTTTTTGAGTCCCAGATAGCAATGAAAAACCCAACAGAGGTTTTGGTCCTTCCCCACTCTATCCAAAATTAGAAAAAAATTAATTCAGATTGACATTCACTCTAAAGTGTATCTATGGTCAGAATGTAAAATCAAATAATAATTTCCACATTGAATTTCAATTATTTCTAGCCTACACCTATTAATCTGAATAATCTTGAAGTTTACAAACTCACTAGGTGAAGAATATTTTCTTCCTTGAATGCAGTCACGCATATTCACTATTCCCTGTGATTATGCACCCATTTCACAGAGCCTGCCATCTGAACTACAGAGGTGATAGAGGAGGAGTTTTAGGAGGCACATCATTGTTGCTTGAAGGCAGCAAGGTAACATGGGTTATGTAGTGCTTCAGCATTGAAAGTCTACTAAAGGAGCAGAAGAGAATCTGAAAAGCATGCGGGAATCCAGGAAGTTGTTAAAAGAAAGGGCAAGCAAACATAATAAACATATTATATCAAAACCACAGTTATTCTTGTATTTGTCCTATTAGGGCCTTTGCATAAATACTGACATTGAAATGTGTGAGTATGAACTCCTAAATGCTCTAGTACAGAAGATACATAAATTGATTTTCCTTCTGACTATGATTCAGCACAAGGTAAAAGGTGAAAAATCAGCTTATATTATTTTCATGGAGGAGTGGGACATCATATTATGTACAATTTAAATTGGACGTTCTTTATAGAATATCATCCTGCTTCTTAGCAGTTATTCAGTATTGTACCAGTTCAAGTAATCACGTGTTATTTTATGACAGGAAGGTAGACATTAGTATGATTCATTTGTATGTCACTTCTCACTAATTGTTCTACTTTGTAGAACTTCACAGACATGTCTGAAAATGTCTATGACAATCCTCTGCTTTGCCTAATAGATCCCTGCAGAACGCTCACCTCATGGGATAAGTGTTGTAATTGTTCATGCTTAAAAAATGGAGCTGAGATGCATTTGACCTTCCTGTCATACACTTAACAAATGTCTGCTCTTCCTCTGCCTGTAAGTCCTCCATAGGACTGGTAATTATAAGGATATTTACACAGATACCCTCATCTTCCTCTTACTACCTTATTACTGTCTTTAATGCATCTCTGTGGAAACGTATAATTTTATTAGCTGATATGAGCTTAAACGTGTATGCTGTAGGTATCTTTTTTAGTTCCAGTTTACATCTTACCATTAATTATGGTAAGATGTTATGGTGAGATAGTTTCTATGTTTACATTACCAAAAATGATATATGGAAGGGGCCAATATAAACATGCTACTAAAGACATCCATGTACACCATTACTGTAGAATGTGTCATTGAACTTCATTATACCATTCAAGTCTCTAGCTTTTTAAAAAAAAATTATATGTGTCTTCCTTCAGCAGCCTGCATAATACCTTTTAAATTATGTAACTGGATTTTGTTTTCAGGTGACCAAATGACTTAACATGCCAAAAAGGTATAAAGGGATAATCAAATAATACTGATTGGCTGCAGTGCTACAGCGCAAACACTGAATAGTCTCCCCACATACATTTAGATGCTCCCTTCTGTAGCCTCAAACCCTGAGGAACAGTTGCTTGCGAGTTTTAGTATTTCTTAGTAGTGGCAAGTGCCGGCTCCACCCCACCCACCCTGCATATTCCTGTTGTCCAAAAAGGTTGCCTAATACAGCGATGGGCCAATAGGAACATGGAAGAGACTGGAGGCAATGGGCATATCAACACCATTTGTATACCGACATGTGTAAAATGTGCATTGCTGCTCTTACCTCTCACTCTTCTGTTGTAGGCTTGTGAGTGCCTTGCTAAAAGTATTAATGGTCACACTACTCTTTGAACAAAACCTTCAGTTGAGTTATCAGAATTTATCCAACTCTTCACAGACTCCATCGGGCTCCATCTGAGGTTGTAGTCAGACAAAGCAGTGCCTCAATGCATCTGCTGTGCTTTCTTTTTTCATAATCCACAGTGCTCTGGGAAACCATTGTCCCATATTCAATTTTTATTTGTAAAAAAAAAGATTGCATAGACATAGTAAAAACAATAGTAAAACTTCAGTTGAAAAACATGAAAATAAAGCAATTCTAATAAATAATATTCTATGTTATATATTTAATATGCTTTAGTAGTAAGGTAGTATGCTGTCAACATACAGGTGTTATTCACAACATATGCTGTTTAACATTATCTTGGACTATAATGTTGCATACTGCACCATTATTACATGCAGCTCCCCTTAATTTAATGAGTGTTAATCTAGGGGGATCCATAAAATTGTGAGAGCATTTCTACTGTTCTACATGGAAGATGGATATCTCTTTTTCTAAAATAAACCAGCTGTATTATTTTTCTGTAGTATTTATAGGAATCTATAGAAACATCTTAGTTGTTCAAAATCAATTCTATTTTATTACCCTTTACTAACATTCTGTCCTTTGCTAATTTATTAGCTTTCTTGTCAGGGTCACATACTTTTATATAATCTACTTTCCTGTTTTCTGACCAATTAGGCACAGAGAGTTAAAACACAATCTGGTACTTGTATAACATCAGGAATTACTTCATAGGCACTTCACCTCTATTGTTTTGGTTTATTGCATGTGTACTCAACATAGCAGGTTCATGAATAGAAAATAAAATAACAGAGTATAAAATAAAAGCATGTGAAAAGCAAATGAATGAGAAAATGCAAGATGGGACCTGATTGTACACTTTCTGTTTTTCAGTCATTTGTAAAAACAGCTGATCTCAGCATTAGCCTCATGCCATAGTGCAACATTATTTAATTCAATACATTTTGTAAAAAACGGAAGTTCAATACATTATATAAAAAAGGGAAGTTTATATTACTTACATGATTCAATTCACTAAGATGGTTAAACTATGTTAACTTCACTTAGTATTTTATCTCAATTTAATTTTCTCCTACAAAATGTTCCATTGTCATACATTAAAACAGATATAAAATACATAAATGAATGCAGCTGATATCAGCATCTTGCAGTTCCTGTACAGCAGGGTTGGAGTGTAAAAGAAAGCAGCAGTACTAAGAGCAAATCAGTTCATGTGCTGACTAGAAGCATGCTGATAGAAGAAGAAAGTGGAGTGACAGAAAGATGAGCTGCTTCTGCTCTCACTGTTTAGTCATAGGCTGGGGTGGGTCAGAGGAAGCTCATAATCTGGGCTCAGAGGAAGAGAGATAAATGATGCAGCCCACCAGAGTGAGGACATCTAGTGGCAGAAAAAAAGCACTATGGGGAAAATCTCTGAATTGAAGGTGGATATTGCATCAAAAGCTGATTTAAGTATTTAATCTTTAAATGGGCTATTATTTTTTTGATATATTTATTTGTGGCTGGAGATCTGCTTCAACATTGCTGTGGTGTGGAGTTGTTACTTTTTTCAAATTAAATGGGCAATTAACAATTGGAAACCATATTTTTTAATTATATATAAAATCTTTTATATATTTTGTTAGTCCAATAAGAAAGGTATCATTGCACACTGCAATACTACGTTTTTGTTTTTTTTGACGTCTTGTCTACTGGACTAATACGGCTTACCCATTTTTTTATATATATATAATAAATTGTTATAGCTCAGAAAATTATTTTTTTGTACCCCCTCAAATGGCTCTTTTTAGTACAATCTTCACTGAATCAGAGTTATTGGCAGCTTGAATCTAGTGGTATTTTAAGGATAATAGCTTTTGTGATGTTTGTCTATAAAAATAAAATCCATAAATCATGGATGTGATAAATATAGTGAATGTGCTATAAAATCATTTAATTGGTGCATTAGCACCTTCATATGATTTCAAAAATAATTTGATTGAAAGAAAAGAAAACAATGCATGACAATAAAAATACTGTAAGTGTTATCCTTTTGGGTATAAAGCCTATGGTGTGGTTTGCTTAAGTACATTCTGACTTACATACATTTTCATTTGGAAGGCACATCTTAAGATTCTCATTTTAAAATTAAATTAAACACTTACAAAATAACAGTGAGTTTAATATCAAATAAATATCAAATAAATTGTACTTTCTCTTGTTCTTTTTCCCAAGGACATGGAGGAGTCAATCAGCTAGGTGGTGTGTTTGTAAATGGGCGACCCCTTCCTGATGTAGTACGTCAAAGAATTGTGGAACTTGCCCATCAAGGTGTACGGCCGTGTGACATCTCAAGGCAACTACGGGTCAGCCATGGATGTGTCAGCAAGATCCTTGGCAGGTAACAGAATGCAGCTTATGAAAAATAATACACACTATATGAAATATGTCAACATATTGAACAAAGCTGCCACAGTAATGTAATACTAGTCATGATGTTAATATCACAGACTAAGGTTTTTTTGGGCTTTCATTAGACAGGGAAAATTAAAAATAAAACAATACATTAAATTAATTTAAGACATAATAATCCATTTGTGAATTAATTTTGTTAATGATTTTCTACTTGACTACTATCTGGTGAGCTACAAACTACACGGAATGGGCGGAGGGGGTTTGGGTCAGGAAAGCTGATTGAGCCTTCTTCCAAAATGGAAGAAGGCCCAATCAGGCCCAAGAAGACCTCAAGGTAACTACAGTATGTGTCTCTGTATATTTTCTGCAGAAAGCCTCATAAGCCCAAATACTGGGGCATTCAGATGTGCTAACAGCTGTCTGGTCACTAGCCCATTTTGATAATAATGATTAAACTCTGTTTGAGATACATATTATTTTGAACTCAGTCATATTACCTTAGATTTTAGACTTTATTCTCCTTAAAAAACATTTCAGTGGAAATTATGAATTTAGGTGTTGACAGCACAACAGACTGTATAAACCAGATACATTATGGAGAAATAAAAAATGTAAGTCTAGAGCTACAAGGGCAGTTTTTAGGAACTCATTAGAACTAATAAATTTGCTAGTGAATATTTACTTAGACTAGCTCTCAGTCCCTAAACAGATATGAATAAAATATGGCTCCCTATGTTGAATACTACACAAGTGGAACATAGTAACAATTCATTTTTCACGATCTTACAATGTCCAATTGTGTGTGATTTTCCAGCACTACTTGTGTAACTTAGAACATAAGAATATATTTGTTCCCATCAGTTTAGAGATTGATTACTATTATTATCTTTATGCATCTTAATCGAGCTACTAAAAAACCACTCATGTGACTCTAACCTATAACTACTTTTTCCCCTAACTGGCTCTTTGAAATGCTCATAGGCTCCCAAATTTAGCAGATCGCCCGCCAATGACCCACTAGTGTCTTTTACAGGGTTATTCACAAAAGGGTGAAGAGTTTGGAGAAGGCAGGTTGAGGTGAACAATCTAGGACAACTGGAATGTCTTGAACTGGAAAGTGAGCTGAATTGGAGAATTTTTCCAAATCAGTTATGTTGTCCTAGATTGTTCACTTCTCCTGCCTTCTCCAAACTCTTCACCCTTTTTTGAATAACCCCGTTAGTGTCCAAAACAATTATGGACAAGGGCATTTGCATGTAATAGTGAGTGATCTGACCTCTGTTAGGTTCAGCTTACTGAGCTTGCAGAGAAAACTTAGTTTAGGTCCTCGCTAGGGCATATGACAGTTGGCCTGAGGGACCATAAGTATAAATCTAGGTATAAATTACAATATACCTACAAAGCACCTCTGTTTTACTGCTTCTTAGTATAAAATTCATGATATCTTAGTGGAACTTAGTAAAATGTTTGTGACTCAATCATTTAGATACAGCCAATGAGAGCAAAGTCTGGCTGTGTAGAATCTGAGACCAGAAAAAGCAAACAGTGGTGACTGAGTAGCGCAGTAATCCAACCCTTATGTACAAGACAATATTTCTTTGTTCAAGTTAGGCATGACCAAAATACTACAGGACAAGAATGGTACATTTAAATAAGTTGGCATTCTGAAGTTGAGCATGTTGATTTGTTTCATTTAAGCTGTCAGCAATAAATTGGAATTTCATAGCTCATTATTTTTATAACTATTAATTACATTGAAACCCTGTCTTAGTTTACCAAATAATATTGCTCTGTAATCAGAGATGTCATTAAAAAAATGAATGCAATTATAAGATGAATTGACTTCATAATAAACATGCTGCGTTACTGCCTTATGTCTTTTGAACTCTCTAGAAAGTTCACGGTTGGTCTGTGTGAATTTAGACTTGTGTGCTCCTAAGAGCTGCTATGTACAATACAATAGGCAAGGCATATTAATTATATATAAATAATTTATATTGGTCCTATGTATAATGCTATTTTAAAGTAGCAATGTTAGTGTAGAGCAGAAATAAGGGAGCTATCATTGCTGTCTTGTTTTTAAAGGTACATACTGATCCTTGCCCAGTAAGTCAATGTCCCAAAACAAGCATGCAGCTAATGAAGCTAGAACACTAATCTGCATACTCGTTTGAGGTCACTGACTAACTAAATAATGAAGCAAGATTAACAAGATATGTTGGTCGCCAGCTCTGAGAATCTGGCACCAGTAAATGACAACTGTCTAACAGTCTAACGTTCTAATGGTCTAAGCTTAAATCTAAACTCACACATCCCCATGACCCCTAATCTGAAGCTAACCTTAGGCCACCCCTTATACTTAATCCTCCTATCTCCTGAACAATAAAACTTAACCCAACCCCTAAAATAATTCTTTAACTCTGAAACCTATCCCTTCAATATGAAGTCTAGCTTTAGTCTACCCCCTACCTTAAGCCCTTCCCCCTGCCCACGCTTTTTGTAATCCAAGCACACATACCTTTTTTCAAAGACTCTTCAGGTTGTTTAATTGACAGAACAGGTCCTTCCTCTTTTTCTCTGGCAGCAATGGTGGGTGGTCCTTACTGCAGTAATAAGGTGTTGTGATGTTAGGATATGTGAATGCTGTTTAGTGTAGTCAGGGCTGGATTAAAGTGTTTAATCCTTTCTATAAAAAATAATATAGTGCAGCAGACCTCGGCATTAACCTTGCCATGTTTTCAATTTAAGGTTGTGGCTGCTTTAAATGTACGATCTGCAAAACCCTTAACTTTCCTTGGTGCATGTCTTCAGGTGTCTCCATCGCTTTGCAGGTACTCATGGAGACATCTCTGTATGCACGCTCCCAGCTGGCAGTGTGGAGGTTTTTTTTTCATTTGTAGACACACATAGCCCCCTTCTCCCTGTGTGCCTGATATAAGCTGGAGCATGTGTTGTCTCTGTTCTCTAGAGCACAGTGAGAGCATGCTCCACAACTCCAAAGTTTGGGGAAGTGGAACCTGGAGCCAATGGTGGTCATAAGGAAACATAATAACTTTGGACACACAGGAAACACTGGGACATGTTTTACCTTAATGCTAATGCATTAAAGTTAAAAATGCCTAGTATTTAGTATCACTTTAACCATTAAGCAAAATAAGCCACATGCCAAGGGAAGGGGGCACAGCATTAGCTACAATGCCCTTAAAGGATAAGTGCACTTTAAAATAAAATGTATTTATCATTTTTGCCTCTTTAAGCTAACTGAGCCCACCCCCTCACTCCATATATGTATACTTACTGAGATCTGACTATTGTGGCCTCCATTGTTTATTGACATCCTGCGCTGCAAGTCCTGTCTCCTTTGGCTGCACAAGCGTATTACAGCTCCATAGACTTCTGTGGGGCTCCTCTACCTTGGTCTCTTGGCTACCAGATGAAGATAGATGAGCACCCTATAGACTTCTTAATTCTTAATTATCATTTATCAAAGAAGTGACTTCCCTCATCATTTCTAAATTAAAGTTTTAAGTCAGCTGCTTCATTTTGATCTATGCCCAAAATCAAGCAATTGAGCCTTAATTTGTTGTCAGTTAAGCAATGAAGGTGCTGAGGAGGGTACCATTGCTGGGCTGAGCTTAGGGAATTATTTCCCCTTAATCCAGCCCAGAGTGCAGTAGTATTCTGAGCACAGGCTGCATGATGACTTCACCCACTTGGGTGGGCCCATGACAGCCTGGGGTCAGTGGAAGTGGGTTGAATGACACTGGATATCATTCAACGAAAAGGACCGAGGACATTTTGTGACAGAAAGAAGTTCTCTGGGAGACAATCCCTGATTAAAGTGGAGTATTGCAAGTATTTACTGTTGACTGTGCTGAGCAGCATATTTGTTATATTTATTTTTCTGCTGAAGTTCGGCCTCAACATGTGATCTTACCCTAACACTTTTCTGTACCCTAAAACTTAAGAGAACTTTTACAACCTAAAATCTAACCCTATTCTTACATTAACCTCTAACCCATAACCCTAACTTAACCTTAGCACTAAGTTAACCCCTTGAAATCTTGTTTTTGCCAAAAATATTAGCCATTATATGAGAGAATCAGTGCCAAACCCAGCCGAAGAAGACAGGGAAAACTAGGTGGTCAGTGCAAGAAAGTGCCAATGACAGCTTCAGTATCTCCATGCCACAGATGTTCAAAAATGACTTAATTTAAGAATAAATACACTATTTATAGGATTCAAAATCATATAGCCCTGTTCAGTTTGCCTGCTGCCACGTGTTTAGGCCTGGGTGATGTGCTCATTTCATGAAAATTACATTGTTGGAGATTCACAGTATAGTTATATAAGCATAGGTCCAAGTAGTATTAATTTAAATGCTAGCTTCTTTTTCTGTCTTTTGCTCAACTGATTAAAATCTCATAAAAAAATTTAATCTTGCAGGATAAAAAAAAGAGTTCATACATTAAAACACATTTACGTTTGTGGTCAAAATGACAATTCAATGGCATAAATAAATTGTATTGACAAAACAGTTGAATAGTTGAATATCTATAGTCCAGAAATATTTCTACTGGCTGGTTTTATGAAATTACCACATCAATAAGGGAAACCGCTTCAAGTAAGTGCATTTTGCCAGCTAACACAATTGGCTGCCATCGTGTTTAGTGAAAATGGCCTTAAATGTGATTTGTTTCCCATGACCGTGTTTGATTAATAGGCAGTGCTTTTACAAGCTTATACCTTTATCATATCTTCATATTTATTCTTACTCCACGAGAAAACTGCATGCTAAGCTCCACTGTGCAATTTTAGAAAATGCTGCTAGATCTATCAGAATGACATTCCTTACATGCCTTTTGTCATATAGACCGTGAGTTGTGAATGCATTTTGAATGAATGGATATTTATTTTACACTCCAAAATTCCCCTTATGACATATCCTTCTATTGTGTCCTTTGTCAGTTATAATATTGATTGTTTGTTTTAAAAAAAAAACATACCGACCTTCTTTTTTGCAGGTACTATGAAACTGGCAGTATTAAACCTGGTGTAATTGGTGGATCGAAACCAAAGGTTGCCACCCCCAAAGTTGTGGACAAAATCGCAGATTACAAGAGGCAAAACCCCACTATGTTTGCATGGGAGATCAGGGACAGACTGCTAGCAGAGCGAGTATGTGACAATGACACAGTGCCCAGCGTCAGCTCAATAAACAGGTATGACTGGAGTAATATATCTTTTAGCTTGTCTCACACCGCCACTCCTCATTATGCATATGCTAAACTTTAACCAATATAACCTTTTATGATAGGCTTGCTGCACTAACATAAATCTGTAGAATACTGGGGTGACAGCCTGTAAATTGTACATTATGTAATCAACATGGGAAACGAACAGGTGGAATGTTTATTGCTTTGAGGTTTTACATGTTTTTCCAGTGCCTGAGGTCTGTCCCATATAATTAGATGTTGCTTGAAAAGTTGATTGGTCATTTTCATGCTAACCAGATCAATGGAATCTTATGTTGGACCTATCATATATAAAGAAGACCTGTCATGAGAGAAACAAATAGGTTACCACTGCTAAAACCTCTTTTTGAAAATGCTAATTATTTGGCTGTCATTTTGAGCCTTGTTTCAAAACTTCAGGGTCAATGAATACAGCTCACTATTATTATTATTTTTTAAATACAAGCAGTTTAAGTACCTGAATTAAACTTGGCATCAGCCTCAAGCGATCTCTGTGCAGTCTACACAGCCGAGCTCAGAGAGTGGTAGTAGGAAGCAGCACAAGGAGACAATCAAATGTGTGGCTGTGCAAGTAACATGTTGATAGGAGAGGAGAGCTGCATGACAGATAGATAAGCTCCTCTGTATACTGTTTCTCCTTCTTTGTACAGTCACCAGGAGGGAAGCTGGCCATATACCCTAAAATTATCTGCAGATTTTCTGTGGTCAGATGGAAAAGGTGCAACAGATTCCTCTATCTACGCTAAGCTGTGTGGATGGAGTAATCTCCACCTGGGCCAATCTGTTGCACTTTTTACATCTGACCACAGAAAATCTGCAGATAATTGTAAGGTGTATGGCCAGCTTTAGGTTTGGCACCCCACATAGATTCTAAATCCATTGTATCTAAATTGTAAATGGTTATTCTCAATTTTGCTTTTAGTTTCAAATAGTTTTTTTCATTCCACCAGTGCTCCTTATATGCTAGAGCATATAATATCTCTAAAGACACTTGTGCTGAGACAAATACAAAATCTGCCATTGCTAAACTGCTTCAGACAATGCTAGTTGCCTGACTGTTATGCTGATCCAACATGTCTAGGGCCCTATTTTACTAACCAAGAAAAGCCTGCGTAAAGTTAGATCAGAACACCTGATGAAAATAATGGTTTCTGGTCCAAGGCTCAAAGGGTAATAAAGCCAGAGGCAGTCAGGAAACCAGCAGATTCAGAAAGCAGTGACCAGCAATGGCACCCTTTATAATTCTGCCAGTTCAGGTTTCCTGTAAATAATACGTTTTATAAAATGTTGTAAATGATTTGGTATATTTTTTAAGGTATTTGTATATACTGACAGCCGTGATCTAATTTAATCTGAAGAAGAAACTCATGAGCACCACCAATAATTAGGGTCATGAGGTATGAAGGAAGCCTTCATTTGGCCAAACAAGTAGTTTTATTAGACAATAAATGTCAAAAGGGGGAATTTATCAGAACTGGTTCAGACAGAATCTGGAGCAGTTCCCCATAGTAACCAATCAGCTTCTCTTTTCAGTTTGTTCAGTTAAGCTTTGAAAATAAAAGAGAGATGCTGATTGGTTACTATGGACAACTGCTCAAGATTCTGTCTGCTCCAGTTTCGATCAATTCCTCCAAAGTGCCTCCTCCTTTGGGGCTAAAAGAGCATAGAAAACATACAAAGACAGCATAAATTTCTGAGTACACAATATGTAGCAAAAAAAAACCCCAACATAAAACATGCCTACATTGTAACCAAGTATGTGCGACAATGCCTATAAAAAGTCTGTGCAATCATGTATATCCATAGATTATAATGTAATTTTTTTTAAAAGAAGAAAAATATTAATTATGTTTGGTCATGCATGCCCCTCCTTTGAAAGATCAGTCTATCTACTAGCCTATCCTTCTCATAGATATCTGTATATCAGACTAAAAAGAGGGACACCTGAGGAGGAAAGAGGGACAGAGGAATTTGATTCCAAATGAGGTACAATTGGGAGGTATGCCACTCTGTGAAAGCAAAGCTTTATTGGTCTCAGAGGCAGACCATTGAAGAAACCATGGTCCACTCTTTAGTTGGAGTCAGGGACATTTTAGAAGAGAAGATAACCAGCAACTATAAGGACTTAGTTATTGAGATACACAGTTTAAGATGAAAATAAAAGCATCCCCTACCTTGTGAGACTGGAAAACAGCTGTGGATATCCTTATGGATGCAGAGAGGTGGGTTTTTATGGGACAAAATAAATATAATACATTATATAACATATGGGGTAGCTGGATATACTATTCAGTGCAGTTAACTATTTTGTTGTAATCACTGGAGTCTTCGATCCTGATGGGTGACCTCTTGTTGGCTATACTGTGAAACTCTGTCTCCACAATTTATCCTCACTGCATGTACTCTTTGTTGCCATATATCTCTGAGGGGAGATGGTCTACTATTTTGAATATCATTTTTGACTATTGGATCATTTATGTTCATTTGCAATTTTATCTTAGCCTTCCATTTCTTATGCTTCCCTTCCCTCCCCTTTTCCCCTGAGACTCAAATGTCCCCCAACCCTTCCCTGTAGAGTTCCCCCATTTGACTATGCTTGCCTACCCCTATTACTTCCTTCCTTGTATCCTATACCTTTCTGCCAAATTTGATTTGACAGTTTATTAACCCTGTGCAACATTTTTGGTACCCATACCTGACAATTGTTGTTGGATTTCTATAATGTTTATTGCAGAATTGTAAGCAAACTTTATTACTGTGAACCCTAGGATTGGTTGTTCCATTGTAGTTGTCTTTTCTCCCCAGCAAAGGAAACATTCTCTTAACACTGTCTTACTTGTACCATTTGTCAAACTGCAGCCTCTGTTGACACTGTGTTTATTCATTATTTTATTTGAAAAATTGCAATAAAAACACATTATACAAAAAAATATAAAAGCAACTGCACAGTTTACTACTGTATATCTCCTGAGGCAGTGTAAATGTAGAAAATATCACATATCTCACTACCTTTAACATCACAATATGATTTATTAAATCCAATATCCTTTGTGCTACAATGGTCATGTAGTCACTGCAGTTTCAATCATTTTACACTAGAGGGGGTTCTTGCAAAATGGCGTATTTTGAAGTGACTGTGCTAGCCATAAACATCCAATAAAAAGATGTATAAACCTTAGCTACTCCCACAGTTTTAAATAAACACAGTATTATGGATAATTCAGATTGCTTAGCTGCATTTGATGCGTAAAATCACCACTTTCACTACACTCCGGTGGCTCTTAAACCAATTTCTAGGCTGATTTTCATAGTTTCACTGAATCAAACATCTACTCGTACTCTATTTATATAATGTTTCTGCAAAATTCTGCATGATTTTACACTAAACCTAACTGTTATGCGGAACTAATTTTCTGAACAGATTTGAGGGAGAATGTATCCTTTTTTATGGGAGTTTAGAAATGGGCTGCATAATTCTTTAGATACACGTCAACAAACAAAATATCACAATTTAGTATTCTGAGATATTATCATATAAGCTGGAGACTTGTTCAGTCAATATGGTTTTTATTTTTACATTTCATCCAGATATGTCTGTGTTACCATTATCTGCCAAGTATGAAGTACTGAAACAATATTACAACCCAAATCTGTAAAATAATATTAACATTTCCCCAGGATATTTAATAGAGGTTAACATCTGCTACTATTTATTACTATGCTATTTGTATTCTCTAGGGATTTATATTTTTGTTAAAAAATCCCAGTTATTTACTAAGCAGCAAATGTGGCTTTCGCCAAAAATTTACTGCAGGTGTATATTCCAGGTGCATGTTCTCTCTTTTAAGGAAAATTATTCATCTGCAGGAATGTTTGGTGACTGTCGCATTCACTGCTTTATAAATATGCCCCGAAGAATTTAATAGCTTAAATTCGCTATCTTGATTGCTATTTATATGTTACTATATTAGTGCAAATGTTATCTCATGTTGTGGTATTAAAAGGTTGTCCTGCACAGACAGATCCACTGATTAGCTTGAGCTGTGGTATCAGTATTTATATATGGTCTAATAAGACTTTTAAGAGTTTGGATCTGGCAGATCCTGTCATTTGGTACTCAAACTAAATGTCCTGACTTAGTAGAGTTAATGCACTATTCACACCATATGTGTTGGGCTGCACTGGGCAGCCTTGTGCACTCAAAATGCATAGACAAGGCAATTTGCTTTGAGTTCTATGAGTTTAGTTCACAACCCTTTTTTCAGCACAGCATGTTGCAATGCATCAAACCACATTGCATGACTCTGCTGTGCATAAAGATGCATGAGATGTTATTTTGTATAAGCGTTGATGATGATAGCAATAAATCTTTGTTATTCCACGTATAATTTAAGTACTAATATAGATTTGATAAGAAAAAAAAAGCCAAGGGGTCGCCTTCCGTAGTGTAGAAATCTTTTATTGGCATAGTTGGGTGGCATGATTTTTGTTGCTGGTAGATGAGTGGTTCTATGGGGACTAATATAGATCTATTGGGGCACTATTTCCTCTGAATCCATTCAGGTTTTATCCAGTATTGAGCCCCCATGTAGGAAGAGTGGTTTGCTCCCGAAACATGTTGGCTGTATTTATATGACCTATTTTACCAACAATTTAAATGATCTTGGATTTTTTGGTCTGTTGCTCCTTTCCGCATTTATTTAATTTAAACCTCTGTTTCCTAATTCAGCTCTGCAGCTTCATGCCCCAGCTGCCTGTGCATTCCATGAGTTAGTTGTAAGGATGCTGATTCAGTGTATAGTCAGCAAGTGACAAAGACACCAACGTGGCAGTGGGGAATGAATCTCAAAATTTGATAACAATTATAAATCTTTTGCCAGGCAAAACAATTATACTTCAACTGTGTAGTTAGGTTACTCATGATACTGACCAGTAATTTCATTTCTGAACACCTGATAACATGGAAGGCAGTATCTTTCAGTGGTCATCTCTATAACTAGAGAAACCTGTCAGGGTAGACTATAGGAGCTGCCTTGCTGACTTGTTTTGAGAGGTACAAGTTGCAGGACTGTTTATCCCAAGCCTTTCTTCAATACTTGTTTAGTCACTGAACTGAAAGAAGCATGTTAGGACACCTAGTAGGCACAGTATTCTCCAGGTCAGTAAAGTAGGGTTAGGACTTGTGTTGACGGGCTTTGGATTTTAGGGCTATTCTGTGTACATTTAGTGTTCATTGACGAATAGACCTTCACTGGCAAATTGACCTGCACTATACCTCCTTCTAATTTTCAGTTTACTTCAAAGCTGCATCAACTTGCTTCTAGCTGCTTTTGCA
Source organism: Nanorana parkeri (assembly GCF_000935625.1). Taxonomy (NCBI): domain Eukaryota; kingdom Metazoa; phylum Chordata; class Amphibia; order Anura; family Dicroglossidae; genus Nanorana; species Nanorana parkeri. The sequence continues at coordinate 1,172,338 of NW_017306356.1, read as the reverse complement.
TTCCCTTTGATATGTATTGGCATAAAAAGCAGTACTGAAAAGAACAAAAGCCTGTCAACACATGCCCTAAGGACCTATTCAAACATGGGCATTGTGCAAATGTGCATGTTACCGCAATACATGGCAAATGTTAAAACACTGTGGTCCCATTCATTTTTGACGGCACCCCAATGCACTAAAGTAATGCACCTGCATTGCAGCACATCGCAGTGCACTGCAATAGAAAAAATAGAGCAGGTCTGATTGTTGATCTGTTGTCATTCATTGGTAGCCCATTAAAAAATGGGCTGTCTGAACACAACACGTTAACAGACAAAATAACAGACATTAATGCGCTTTCATTAAATGCACACAAAAAGACTGCCTTAATGTGTTAACGGGCTCTAATGGATGGACCCACAATATCATGCTAGCTATAGTAATACCCATAATTCTGTCTTAACAGGTTATTTTTAATGTAAAAAATGACCATTAGGTTTTCTGGTGGTAACAATATGAGCTCCACTTGACTAGCTCCATTTGACACAAATCATGCTTGAGTGGTCTTATACTGTCTAACCACGGCTACATTCTAAAGAAATCACTGCTCAAATCAAACATGAAATTCACTAATGAACTATAGTATGTCTACAGAAAGTGTTGAATAATTGTAATACTTTCTTTGAAATCATTTTATTTATATTCAGCTTTCACTGCTTTAATTTAAGGATGGAACTTTATGTAACTTTGTATTATTCACTTCAATGCAGGATCATTCGAACAAAAGTGCAACAGCCCACAAACCAGCAAGTACCACCATCAAACCACAGCATAGGTGAGAAAATATCTTCTTAGTACAGAAAAAGATGAATGTCTTAAGAAGTTCTAATTATTCTTACGAATAGATAATTTTACATAAAATACTTCAGCATGCACATACTAATATAACTCCTTTGTCATTCTCCGGGGGCTGAACATGGTAAATTAATTTTATAAATACTGTTAAAAGGTTTTGTATTTTACGGATTATTATGATAAATAGATTTTACCCTGAGACAGAAAATTGAAATCTACACCAAAAACGCTAACGGGGGACCATGGTATGTTGGATAATTAAAGTAATAAATCAAAAAATAGATACTTAGTCATAACATTTTATGCATCATTAGCCAGTAAGTAGTTTAAATGTGCTCGTCTCTTCTCTCCATCATCTAATCCTGCCTGCTCTTTGTGCAGTTACACTCTTGAGTAGAGAGGTGGGAGAAGTTTTTAAAAATTTTTTTATGAACCTGACTAGAAATGTGCTTGTAGATGAGTTTAATTGATAGGCTATAGCTGTGCTACTTATTAGCATAGTTACACTCACTTCAAACATAGATTTGAATACAGAATCTAATAATCAAACAACAGAAGGAAACAAAACTACCCGGGGGGGGGGGGGGGGGGGGTTAAAAGAAAAAAAGCAACAAACTTCCACAACAATGGGATCAATTTGGGGTTGCTCAAGTAAACTTAAAGTCCAGAAATCGATGTTTTCATTTAATGTCATATATGTAACATTAACAAAACATACGTTCATTATCTAACTATCAAATTATCTGTTTATCATTTTACTTTTTTTATTTAATATTTAAATGCTCTGGAAGCTCAAATATAAAGACAGTTGACAATGCTAGATAATCTGAACATGGTGACACAAACTATTATTATTCATTGGGTATCTGAGAACTTGAAATATGCAATGAGGCATAAACATCAGTGTCTTGCAGTGTGAAGTGAGGTGAAGTACAGTGAAGTGAGCCTGCAGTCACTTGAAAAAGCATGTGTATCAAAACTTCTCTTGCACAGGCTTATTTGCTTAGAGCACAGGATCACTTAATTTCTCTTCACTAGACACTTTAATACCCAATATTGGATTTGTTAGCTATATTGGAGCTAAGAGTTGATGGGATTCTCTGTGAAGGGTCAACAGATACTAAAGTCAAAATGACCCTTTTCTAGTTACTATGTGGTTACTGTTCAGTCTTTAAATTCTAAATGCACTTTAAAGTTTAGTGTTATCAGTGATTGATGACCCTAGAATTATTGCTCTCATTCCGAGGTTCGCGGGGATATGTAACATGTGCGGCGCAATGGATGTAATCGGCGTTTTCGCACGTAGGCGGGCTTGACGCGTGTTTGCGTGTGCCTGTGGGGGCGGGGGACTTTATTTTTTTTTATTGCTTTGATATGTGATTTTTTTTTGTAACAAATGTTTTTAAACCTTTTTTTCCCCACTGAACTTTATTGCTATCACATAGGGAGCAAGCAAGCTCCCTATGTGATAGCCAATTTGCAGTGACAGGTCCTCTTTATGGAGACATCAGGGGTCTTAAGACCCCTAATGTCACCTGGGGACCCCCAGAGAAGCTGATGAAGCAGAGACCTGCTTCACCAGCTTCTCTCCGGTTTCTGTACCGGAGAGTGACACTGAATGCAGGCAGTGATGTAATACACATCACTGTCTGCATTCAGAAGAGGAGAGGAGATCAAACGGAGCTCGTGTACTGAGCTCCGTTTGATCTCTGGCCGCAGAGCTGCTGTGCTGGTCCCGGGCTCAGCGGCAACGGAGGGGGGCCCGCACACCCAACCGGATATTACAAGCGATCGGGTGTATCTACAGACGCCCAAACACTTGTGTGTAAACAGCCATCGCTGGCTGTTTACATTCAAAGCCGGTTTCCCGCTCGTGCCCGCCGCCTGGCGGCGGGCACGACCGGAACGGGATAGGACGTCTAAAGACGCCCGCCCGCCCTCAAGAAGCCGCTGTCCGGCCGCTGTTTAACTACAACGGCCGGACAGCAGGTAGTTAAAACACTAGTAAGAAGGGTGTGTTTTTGCTCTGGATCCAACAGTAGCAAGCATGCTACTGTTGGATCCATGTATGGTCTATGGTCCCCCACTCTGTCCTCAGCCCCCGCCATATCTGCTGCCACCACTTCCGGTTTCTTATGCATCCACTTTGGCCATTGGATGGCTACTGCTGATGTAACTCCTGCGCATGTGTACAGGCGTTACATCCTCCTTGGCATTGAGCCCATTCAAGGTCTCATAGAGATGCTGTGAATGGGCTGAGTGTGTACATAAAAGAAAAAAATCACTGGGGACAAAGGAAGAATGTTTTTGGCAGAAGAGACTTTGCATGTCCCTTCTGCCAAAAATCCATACCTCCCAGCAATTTAGTTTTTTTTACTTCATTTTTAACCCCCTCCCAGGCTCCCTGCTACTCTTATGCTTACCTTAATATAATTGATATGGAAACAATGAACTGAAATATGCAATATATTTTGTCAGATACAGTAGTCTTAACTCCAACATATTAATGTATATAATTTATGTTTTTAAATGTGAATGTAACTTCGAATTTGCTAATGCATAGATATTTAGAAGTAATACAAAATAATTTCAGCACCTGTCTATTAGACATGTGCACAGGCAAAAAAATTGTTCAGTTTTGTTTTCATTCAGATTTTTTGTTACTTCGTTTTTCTGGATTCGGGTCCGAAAGTCAACTGGTTTCGGGATTCGGACAAAATTTGTTAGCTGTAGTGTGTACAAATTTTCGTTTCCGGACATATTTCTGTTGCAGCAAAGTGACATTAGACAAAAGAAAGAAAAAATAAATTTTTTTATAGTCCGCAGAAAAAAAACAAAAAGCGTGAGGTTCCCTTCCCGATTCATACCAGACCCTTCAGGAAATGGAAAGGCACTCAATCGCCCCCCCCTTTTCCTGCCCTTCCGGGCCTGTGCTCAGATCAAGGGTCTAGTAGGAATTTTAAGTCGGAACCCCACCCCCCAAAATGGGGGAAAAAACATGGGGTTCCCCTTAAAATTCCTACCAGACCCTTGATCTGAGCACAGGCCCGGGCAGGGCAGGAAAGGGGGGGCGATTGAGTGCCTTTCCATTTCCTGCGCCTTACCATGCCACGTGCCCTCAGCATTGGGAGGGTGTCCCCATGCCGATGGGGACAAGGGCTTCTTCCCCACAACCCTGACCCGGTGGACGTGGGGGTCTGTTGGCAGGGGGGCTTATTTGCATTGGGGTACCCCTTTAATTAAGGGGGTACCCAGATGCCGCTACACCCTTATGAATGAGTAGGGGTACTTGTACCCCTACTCATTCACTGAAGGGTTAAACCAAAGTGTGAATAAGCACACCACACTTTTAGAAAAATCCTTTAATTGAAAAAAACCCAAACCTAAAGGGCCTGGTATGGCTTTTGGGGGGAACCCCACGCACTTTTTTAAAATTTTTAACTTGGGGGTTTCCGCCTAACATTCCTACCAGACCTAAAGGGTCTGGTATAAATCGGGAGGGGAGCCTCTCTTTTTTTTTTCTACTGCAGACTGTAAAAAAAATAAAATGTCATTTTTTTTCTTTTGTCTAAGTGTCACTTTACTGCAATGAAAATTCGCCTGGAAACGAAAATTCGTACATACTACAGCTAAAACATTTTTAGTTATCGGAAATTTGGATTCGTTTGCATTCGTCATTTCTGTCATTCGGAGATTTGGATATATCTGAATCTCCGAATACCGCAAATACGTCTGAATAACGAGTCTTTCCAAAACAAATTGCACATGTCTACTATCCATATGATCGCTTTAAATTCAGTGTTTAGACATCTTAAAATATCTTTATAAAGATGAATCACTTTTAGTACTCTACATTAATTACACTACTGAGGAGACAGACAGGGAAACTGTTGCTTTAAACAAATCCGTTTTAAACAGTTTACTAAGGCAGTGGAATGACAGCGAGATTATCCAAGTTGGTTCAGATATTCTCTTAACTTTAGTCCTCTTTATAGATGCAAATTGACGATCACACATCATTACAATGCAGTCTTGTCTCGGTAATCCTTCTTAAAAGGGTTTCCCCAAAAGGATGGAGGATTTATACCTTTATCCTATTTAAAATTCTGTGTTGTGCCAAAGACTTATTTGTTGCTCCCTTTGGAGACATACCAGGGTCAGCAATGAGGAGTTTTATACAAAGGGCTCACTGAAGCAATACCTTAGTTAGTTATCCTTCTGACTCAAAGATCGGCACGAAAGGGGAAAATAGCATTTGTTGCTACTTTCTAAATTCCACCTGCTAGCTTTCTATATGGTGTTTACTGATGGAAGATGTTTTCTATCTCAGACACCAGGCTGTAGTATATCCATTTGTGCTCAGACTCAGCCAAAGGCTCATACTTGTACACTGCTTGAAATGAACTTTCCGTGCGTACAGTTCACAATGCCATTTAGTTTATGTGTCTTCCAATTCATGTCCAAAATACAACTCTGTTATAAAATATGAAATGAAGCTTGAATAATTTATATTGTGATAGTCCTTAAAGAGTACACATCGTTTGGCCTGTGGAAGAATGCCACTATCCAGAAATGCTTTCAAGGGAAAAAGTATTATAGTATAAAGATACTGGATTTTCAAGTAAATAGGTATAGCTCATAAATATTTTATAGCTTCATGATTCAAACAGTAAGAAAACCTATTATAGTCATCACCACCTTATGCTGCAGCTTTGTGATCATATATGTCTTCTCAAAGGACAAGTGCACTTTAATTTCAAGAAACCTACTCTTCCTAGCTACCCTGAGCTTTTTTACATAAATATATTATAAATAATTATATACAACCCCACAACACACC
>NW_017306356.1:1154699-1166335 GCF_000935625.1 Nanorana parkeri | reverse complement strand
CTGCAGCTTTGTGATCATATATGTCTTCTCAAAGGACAAGTGCACTTTAATTTCAAGAAACCTACTCTTCCTAGCTACCCTGAGCTTTTTTACATAAATATATTATAAATAATTATATACAACCCCACAACACACTCCAGCTGTTTACTGACCTCATGAGGACAGGTGTGGCCTTCCCTAAAATATGACTTTGATAACAGCATCTGGCCACAATTCTCTCAAACACTGGCCAATCCTGTGCATAATCAGGTTTAGAGTTTTATAGCGTTGTCTTCCAGTCATCTCCAAGCAGAGAAGGTTAGTGTATTGTAATGAAAGTATACTTGTAAGTTAATCCTTGGCATTCTTGCAAGGGACCTGATCTGTGCCATGAAATATTCTAGTATCTATTGCTGTGTGTGCAGTTAACATGATTATGATGCCTATCTATTAAAAATCTATATGGGAAGATTTTGTCTTAGTTTTAAACCTGTATGCTGTAAAGAAAAACAATATCTTTGTTGGCTTTCAAATTATATTGTTTATTTTAATAGAACTGATAGTGTTGAGAGTGCAGCACTTGGAAGAGAACACTGAGTCTCTGCCACAGTGGTGGCTAGCAAGATGTATCTACTACAGTCATACAGACACACACACACACACACACACACACACGCACACACACACACACACACACACACACACACACACACACACACACACACTAGGACTAGTTGAGGAGCAAGCTTATTAACCTACTGGTCTGTTTTTGGATTATGGGGGAACCCATGTAGTCTTGGGAAAAACATACGTACTCCATACAGTTAGTGTCCTTGGCAGAAACCCTATGTTGCAAGGACAAAAGCTCTTTTCACTAAGGTATTGCAAAAAATGATGAGGAAGTGCAGTGTGTTGCCCCAACCAATAATCAGTTTGCTCTAATTTATCGCTTATTAGATGTAGGAGATATTGAGGACGTTGAGAATCTTAATACAATTAATTGTGTGGATATTCATTTCAATTATCCAATCATGTGAAAAGCAAATTCCTGTTTACCTATTTTATCTGCACATTATTGGAAAATTGAAGTGAATATTCACAAAATGTACTAATTAGTTACTTTGTTAATTAGTTCAATATTAGTTATTTAGTTAAATAGCACAGTTGCACTTAATACATTTATCTTTTGGCTCCCTGCTTTTATGAAGGACTGTTGCAGTAAGGCTAGAAGGTTTATTTGTAGGGTGTAGGTACAGTTTTCCAGTTTTATATACTATGCTATGCTTGCAAAATTACTTTTATTTGTTACGGGACTTTTTGTGGACTACTGTGGACTTTTTGCAGAAAACATTGTCTTTCTCTATATTAATCTTACACTGGGACAGTACACTTTTATAGGAGAAAAGTGTTATTTGCAGCCATCTACAAGGCAATAAAGTAAAGACATCTAATGTCCCATCCCGGGTAACAGCCCCATGTCTACATCTGATCTGTTCACCCCCCCCTCCACAATGAGCAATCTTTGAGGAAGAAAATGATCATCATGGATAGATTTTCCAGATGATTGATATTACTCTTAAGTGTTTGAAAAGCATACTGTAAAAATGCTCAGCTTGTATGCATGTGCATGTTCATACCATGCCATTCGATCGCCTTCCTATATGTTTAGGTACTACTAGGCTGACCATAGACAGGCAGATATTGCAAGAAGTGGTGAGGTATCATCACATCCCCAAATGCATTGATGCGCATCTGGGGACCACTGCAACCTTTTCTTTAAGGTGGCTAAAGGGTGAATGAGGGATACATGTGGCGAGATACTTCTTTTTCTCCTCAGAGATAATAAGAAGTTGGAACCAACATGCACAGATCAGTGATGCTTGAGTTGAGCACATTGCTTGAAAAGACTAGACTGTGAGGCTGATTAGCTAAAGGAGTTAAGAGTCTCCACTTACAAAATTGTGGGAATATTCACTTCAAATATTCAATCACGTTTTTACGTTAAATTCAAAATAATGTTCAGATGCTTTTCACATGATTGAATAATTGTAGTAAATATTCACACAGATTTGTGAGCAAAAATGCTCAGTACCTTATGTAAATCAGTCCATATGTATTGCTACCCCAAACAATTGCTTTTTGCAACTTAATTATCGTAATGTTTTGATTGGCTGAAAAGGAACAATATGAAAATATTTTCTGATAAGTTGCATTTCTGTGTTACCAAAAGTGATTCCAGATATTTGAAAGTTAAAGAGATGTCGCTGAAAGAATACAGAATAAAGAAAGTATAAAAAAAATTCCAAACCTGCAAGACAGGCTTGGACATATACATCTTTTACAATGTTAAAGTCATGAATGAAGTGTCAGACAGAAAAACTGCCTGCATTCAGTAGAAACACTGCAAAGGAAACATAGTTAGTAGCACACACTGACCATTCCTCAGTTATTTTTCTACATGGTACTTAGTGGGTCTGATACATGTGTCTGATTTTGTAACCCATAGTAACAAATAAAAATGATTTAATCTCTCCATGCTACACTGAGAAAATGAAATAAACCAAACTAGTTGCTAGTAGTGTACAACAGTTCTTCATTCAGGCACTTTGATATACAAGGTCCAGTAATAATCCTAGACTTCATTCGTAAACATTTCTACTATAGACTGTCTTTGCATAACTTGACTCATAAGTATAAACCTATTAATAAATGGTTGTATATACCTAATAATCTACTCCTTGTATATGAAACAAAACTTGTTGGTATAATTTGTCTTATTTGTGCTCCTTGCAGCTTCAACTGGATCAGTGACTCAGGTCTCCTCAGTAAGCACAGACTCAGCAGGTTCTTCTTACTCGATCAGTGGAATTCTGGGAATAACATCGTCTAATGCTGAAAGCAACAAACGCAAAAGAGATGAAGGTAATACATTCTGACTTTTGTCCTGTGTTCTACATTTTGCAACAGCTTCAAAAAGTAGGAATGCTTTTGTAGTTGCCAAAACATTATACGTTTTATGCCTTTTTTCTGAAGATTAAAGCTTATTATCTGGTATATCTAGAGTGAGCTGTTAGGAATCATAGAACGATAGCAGAAGGTATCTTAGTCTTTTGTTGGTATGCTTTTGCATAGAGATATTTGCTTTTTAAACAAACTGCAGAATCATCTGCAGACTTTACTATTTTTCATTTGAGCAAGTAAGCTTTAAGCAATCAATGTGTTTAAACAGGACCTGAATGTGTTCCTCCAGTGTTGATTTACACATAAGCTTTAATAAATCATGTAATTGCAGAACCTTCTGTAAATTTGCATATGTTGGCGCTTCCCATTTGCTCAGGCACTAGAGTGGTTGGACTGATGTAAAAATGACCACAATTAATTTTAGCATGTGGGACAAAATATTACACTTTTGTTGTGTTATTCTGTAGACCAAAACTACTAGAGCTTGTGTAAGGTGGAACATGATAAAGATGTTATATATTGTATCTCAAAACTGGACAATTTCAAAATAAGCATGATATGTAATCAGCTGTTACCTTAGCAGAGATCAGATGTCAAAATGTTTACTAGATCCACAAATACAGGTAGCTAAAATTTGCAGCTAAAATTTGCAGGAAATGGTAATTTTGTGTGGCAAAATATTTAGTTTGGAATCATGCGTCAAAGCAAAGACACAACTAGCCAAAAACAATATCCAGAGGAGTAATGGGAGACCAGATGCAGGTAAAAAAGAGGATTATAAAGATCCTGGTATTTTACATATCTATGTATTGGCCCTGGCTAGCAGTCATGATGTCATAAGGAATACACACAGGGAGCCTTTGCGTACGGCTAATTTCCATGAAAGGCTTTCCCCTGCTCAACTCAGTGCTCACCCTGGAGCAGTAAAGCTCATTGGAAGTTCCTTCAGACAAAGTAATGATATCAGGCGACTTTTAGATTCCACTCTGTGTGGTCAAAATGGTTTGCAGACTGACCCCTAACCGACCTCAAGTTCACACACGATTGTATCTTTTATTTTTATTATATGCTGGGCCCTGTGGCATTGTATTTATGAACTTACATCTGCATCAACATCAACCGCTTCTTATATTTATATTGTCAATATATGCTAAAAAGCATGAGCATTTCATATTTAAGGGTTCTTTAAAGAAGAACTCTAGTAAAAATTATTATTAACCCCTGCAGTGGGACTACCCCAACAATACAAGTATTTGTCTAGGTTAAAAAAAAGTTATACTCACCTGAACCGTGGAGCTGGCTTGCTCTTAGACTGGTCCTTCCAGCTAATTTACTTAATTTTGGTAACAAAAAAATAAATAAATTAGAACATATATATTGGCACAAGTGCAAATGGCATCACCTGTGAAAAGTATAGCATTTCCCGGTCTCTTTAAACTACACTTTTTCCCTTTACACCCGGTAACAGAGTCATGATGAATATGCTTATAAGACTGAGCAAATGCCTTGATGTCGAAGTTAGTAATGTTGAGTGATGTTATACTGCTCAGCGAATAAAGGTGTGGGAGCAGTATAAAATGCATGTTCAGTTATTAAACAGAGTCGAGGAGTGTGGAAAATGATATCCCAGCATAATTGAGCACATTTAATGCTCCTTGTAATTTTATTGAAGATTAGAATTGCACTTATATATGCCAAAAAGATCCCAAAAAGTTTTAGACCATTACCCTTACATCTCATTATTAGTTAGATAAGGCTTGTTGAACAGATAATGACCTTGGAGTGCAGTAAAGTTTAATCATCCGGGTTTCTGAATTTTTATGCTATGAGGTGACATTAAACAGAGACCCTTTTTGATAGTTTATTATAAAATGCCAGCCAACTGAGTGACAGTTATACACTAACTTCCATGTGTCCTGCTTGTTCAGCCAGTACATTAGGCAGCTCTTTGTGCAGGGCATTTGTTGCGGGAAAACAAGTAAACAGGGCCAAAAATGACTCTGATATTTAATCTATACCTAACTCTTACCTGACTCCAACAATTAGTTCTCACCCAAGCCCTAACTCTTTACCTAACCTGCACAATTAACCTTTAACTCTTAACTTGGTCCCTTACAATAAAACTCAACCCTTAACCACTTAAGGATTTTGAATGTAAGAGATGTCCTAAGAAAAGTTTTTAAGATGCACCGCTTATGTCCAGCTCCTTTCCCCTGTTAAAAATACAGGCGCCAATACAACAACAGCAGTTAGGATAAGATTCTGCAATGAAGTGTGCTAATATCCTTGCGATGTACAGTATATAACTACCTGGAGATTATTTTGTTTTCTCTTACTAAAAGTAGAGTTCCACTTCAAGGAATACAGTGGTGTAACCTTGCTGTCCCCAGCCTGCTGATGGGACAATAAAATAACATCAGCACAATGATGAGTGCATCTATGTGCTCTTCCCTGTTCAGGAAAGCATGCTCCTATGGAATGCAATACATTTAATTGGCTGACACTGGTGATTTTTCATCTTTCAGCCTAACAGTTACAAGAAGTTAAAGGAGAATTATGGCAAGAGTAAAATCCACTCATCCCCATAATTACAGCTCACATATGACGCTGCAGCTGTTACACGTCAGCTCTATAGATTGAGAACTGAGTGATCACATACTGCTGATTGCTCAGTTCCTTATCCTCTCCCCGCAGTCACTGTCAGCCACCTCTCCCCGCAGGGATTCCCCCTTCCCCTCTCCATGCCTCCAGCGCTTACTGGAGGGACAGACAGGGATGAGGTGGGCACAGCAGAGAGGCAGAGCCACCTGTCAATCAGGTGGCGGGATGGACCTGACAACATTGTTGGGATCTTTCCCAACTAGCATGGCTCTGCACTGACAGCATATAGTGGCAATAGCACGCTATATACTGAGTTTTGGGTCACAGGAGGACATAGTAAATCTCCTACTGATATCCGAAAGAGAACTGCGTGCAAAAAAGGTTTGGCCATAGTTCTCTTTTAAAGCTGAACTTCAGGCAGATATAAATACTGATTAATGCAGCTTTATATTAATACATCATTAAATGCATTTTTTAGATGCAAACAGTGTATATACTTGAATCTGACATGGTATTAGCATCTTGTAGTCTACTGCACAGTCTGCAAAACCAAGCTCAGAAGGGGTAAGGAGAAGCAGCACAAATAGTCATTCAGGTGTGCTCCAACCCAAGAAGCATAATGATTGGAGGAGCGAGCTGAGTGACAGATCAGCTCATCAGTGTGCTTCTCCTTTCACTGTCCATTCACAAGGTTGGAAGGGAACCTGTAACTGAAAGGGAAACTGCAGCAGAGAAAGATCAGGTCTCCTCCGATGCTAGGCCAGGCTGTGTTGTGGGTAGAGCTACAAAAACCTCAGGACTGAATGATGACAGATATACAAATCCTTTTGCAGGTAAGACAGCTCAGCTCTCATATATGTATTGCATTTAGGTATGTAGCCATTTTCCTAAAATGTTTAATTCTTTTAGATTTTTAGACTGAATACAACAAACAAGTAATTGGAATTTCTGGTTTTAAAATCAGGGATATTTTCAGGGGCACATCTCCCACACCATGCAGTGTCCTAAGAAAATAAGGAAAATTGGTAGCTATGGGTTATATGTAGTAATCAGCACATAGCAATAACAACAGTAACCTTTCCTATCACAGTCCCTTCTTTGTTGCTGAATTATGGCTACAACAAAACACTTTTCAGCTCATGCAGAAATAATTAAGATTTTTTTGGAATGTGTACCAGTACATAAATTTATTTCAGAAATAACTTGTTGCCTTATTAATATTTTAGTTTATGGGTTCTATTTTTCACAAATCTAAAAATCCATATCTTATTACAAGTTGTACATGGATCAGGCACTTCTGGCCGAGGCACTCTTCGTGTTGCACACTGAAGTGAAAGAGATTATGAATTCTGCAGAGCACCTTGTACAGAGTTGATTTATTACCTTTTTGTTCCTCTAACTCCTGGCATTTTTTAAACAGATGTCACCAGTCCTTAACCCAGTGGGTTGCCTGCTTGGTAACAACAGGGGCAAACCAAATCAGACAATCTTTATTGGTTTATAGGGTTCAGGGTGTCATTTTTTTTCGTCTGCTATATTATGGACTCGGAGCAGATGTGACTTGGTGGGAGATCAGTTGTTTTCACTTTCTGAAAGAGGACACATAATGGAAGATTGACACAGGGGGCAGATTAAATCTGCACTGTGAAGTTTTCAAAGAGAAAGAAGAACATTTATTTAACACAGTTTCTAGGTAAATTGATAAAGTCACATTATTTGTTATACATAACTCTAATCTCCATAAATAAAATAGAAAAACAAAATAGATGAACATGGATTGATACTTGTTAGGGTATCACTAGGGGAGGGTATTGCTAGGATTGTAAAATACCTAGGGCATGAATGTACACCCAAGGAGAGTAATAATGTGGCGCATGTAGCATGCCACAGCGAACAGTGGGTGTAGCCAAATTGTGTTAACATCAGCATTAACAGTGAAGTAGAAATTCATTAAAATAGGTGTGGCTGCTTAGCAACGAGCAACTGTTGAGACAATGAACATTTTTTTCAGACGTATATAATGTACAATATAGTGCAGGAGTCAGGAGATCAGGGGAATATGATGAGTACATGATGCACAGAGTTTTAAGCAGGGCCGGCCTTAGGGGTGTGCGAGCTGTGCGGCCGCACATGGCGCCATGGCAACAAAGGCACCAGGCGGCCGACAGAGCTCGTCCTCGGGACTGCTCCTCTCCTCCTCACCGCTGGCCATCCGACATGACAGCGCTCCCTCGGCCGAGCGGTGAGGGGGAGAGAAGCCGCGCCCGCAGCTGTCAGGATGGCCGAGCGGGTAGTAGATCGGAGCCGCTGTCATCCTGTCAGTTTCAGGATGACAGCGGCTTTGTGCGTGACAGAGCGGGGGATCGGTAAATATCAATGATACTTACCGATCCTCTGTGTGGGAAGGACAAACACTGGAGCGATTGTCTGATCACTCCAGTGTTTGTAAATAACTGGGCACACAACATTTTTCTGCTATTTTGGATTCAGCCATTGGCGTGTTCTGGAGGCAGGCGCATAACGTCATATAACACCGCACATGTTGGGCGCTGCCATCTTAGTGTATATCTATGTATACACCAAGATGGCGGCGCCTACATCGGCGTGCGACGTCACCTGACGACACGCATGCATGGCGTCATGTAATGTCATGCTCCCGGCCTCCAAGATGGTGGCAGCCATTCACAGAACACGCCGGTGGCCAATTTCTCAAACAAATTATTATGTGCCCGAATAAATTTTTCATATATTCGGACATATAGTAATTCATTAATTTTACATGTAGTCTGGGTTTTGTGTTCTGTTTTCTATTTTGACTTTTTCTAGAAATACTTGAAAAAAGGGTCGGCATGACAACCTGACACTTTATTTTTATAGACTCTATTTTAGTTTGACATTTATTGTTTACCTTCTGTTGTTTTATGTAATAAGAATACTTATATTGTGCCTACAAGTTTAATACCTTTGAATAAAAGTTTTATTTCTATCGTACTTTAATATATTTTTGTTGCGGCTTAACAAAATAGGAGTCTTTAAATGGTGCGGATATTGGGGGAAATGGATGTGGTTACTGGGGGTGAGGCCACTAAAGGGTGTAGCCACTGAGGGGTGTGGTCACTGAGGGTCGCTGTAAAGCTTTCTCGCACAGGGCGCCTAAAGGCCTAAGGCCGGCCCTGTTCTTAAGGGTTAGTTCTTAAAGTGTATTCCTTCAACCCTCTCTCTTCCCCTCTAGAGCATGTTCCAGCAATTGTTTCTCTTTGACCTTGTTCCTTAAATAAAAAGCAGCAATTATGTCTCCCTTTGACATCATCAGCAAGCTTGTATAATTCTTACAGGTGTAGCTATGTTTGAGGTCAGTTCCTATTGAGGTAGGCACTCCCCCCAGAACTACATCCTCAAGGAACACTTTCCCTACACATATGGGTCCTGGGGCCGAAGCTAGCCGAAGGATTGGCCGAAGCTACGGCTAGATCCTTCGGCAGCTTAGTGAATAGACTCCATAGTGTGTCAGCAGGCTTTTGTAAGTCAAGTAAGCAGCATTCATTTTTTCAAAGTATGCATGTGGCATGGGACAGAAAGGGGTGGAGGTGAGGCAGAGCTATGCAGTCCAGCAGGCAGGGCTGGTAACTGCTTGGGATTTCAGAGGAGCAAAGGCATTGTCAGCTCAAAGAGGAAGCTGAGAGCTCACTGAATATCTGGCATATACACAGGGTTCTCTCTGTACCTTTAGCAGTTTTGTAAGGGTTAAAACATTGGGAAATGTATTGCGTGCATTGGACAGATGTAGTGATTGTGCTTTCAGTTTTTCCCTGACATACACTTTAAGTACAGTTATTCCTTGAAACCAATCAGAATTCACTATAAAGCCAAAGCAGCACAAAATGGATTCTGTTGATTGCTGTACTTATTAGCGCTTAAGATTAGTTTAATAGCAACATTTCTTTCTGTTTGATTTCCGCACACGGGGACTGTTTTTAAACAAAATATTTGGACAATGTGTTCAAATTGTACATTGAGACAAACAATTAGCAAATGCAAGGAAGGGGTTTCTATTTTGCATCATACATTTCTCAGTAAAATGTTGATTATTTTGCTTCAGTTTACCATGACTGTTCACGTTTTGAAAGAAATATCGGTTCACGATAAATACACATCGGCTTCACGCTATTTTTTGACATTATATATGACTCACATATAAATATTCCTATTTCCCAAAGCACTTTTATTCTCACCAATAAAATGCACATAACATTGTTTTTTTTTTTCACCCGATGAGATCGTGTTTAATGAACACTTCCCTTGTAGTGCTTTTAGAATGGTTTATAAAAAAGACAAAAAAACCTTGTCATTCCATTGTAAATCAGAATAAGTGCTACGTATGGCCGGTGTACGAAGGCTAATAAACTACTGAATACAGCACCAGGTCTGTGAAGAGCTAAATGGGAGGAAGAGGGAATGGTACAGTCACTATTCAGTTTAATGGAATTTACCACTGTCGGAATTTAGGCTGCAAGAACAAGATTATTATTATCATTAATGGCTTATAGGTGTTCACTGGAGAGAGAAATCTTACACATTATAGAAATTTGGTTATGAATTCTTTAGTTGTAAACGTTTATTTGTATAGTCTTATAAGTTATCTCCCTGGAATATTTGGAGGCATGTTATCAGTCAAATGTTAACTAGTTATAGTTATACTATTATGTTATATTGTGACATTTTGACATATTTTTAATTAAAGCCCATTTTCAATCAAGTTAAAACCCCTTCCCACTCATTTACATTTTTCTTTAAAATGAGTGGAGGCCAGTAAGATAGCGTTGCAGTCTGGACCTGTGCCACCCAGTCTTTCACTGGACAGCCAATAGGAAATGTCCATGTCACTCAGGCAGCAACATGCGACCCCCCTAGATTGTTTCTAATGCTGATATATGCAATTAAATAATTGTGTGGACAGTATGGCCACTTGAAGACTTGACAAAATCTACAGGCAGCTGAAGCCTTCATTGAGACACAGAAGTTGAATCCAGCATAATTTTACTTCAAATAAGTGCAATACAAAGGAAGTTTTTCCAGTCTTTTAAAATGTAAGAAGGCAATGAGTTTACTTACTCATGTCTCTGCTTATAAAGTGAAACTAAAAGTTTCGGTGACACGAAAAAGTTTCCATCCTGCTCCTCTGAGTTTTTTCATCACTATGGTTTAAATTGATCGTCGGTTTGACCCCATCAACTAATAGGAAGTGTATGGTCATCTTAAGTAAGACAAAAGACATCAGACCTCCCTTCGTGTGGCCTTCAGATTGGCACAACAACAGTGCGTAGAGAGCTTCATGGTACGGGTTTCCATGGCCGAGCAGCTGCATCCAGGCCTTACTTCACCAAGTATAATGCAAAGCATTGGATGCAGTGGTATAAACACTGGACTCTAGAGAAGTGGAGACGTGTTATCTGGAGTGACGAATCACGCTTCTCTGTCTGGCAATCCCATGGATGTGTCTGGGTGTGTCGGTTGCCAGGAGAATGGTACTTGCCTGACTGCATTGTGCTAAGTGTAAAGTTTGGTGGAGGGGGGATTATGGTGTGGGGTTGTCTTTCAGGGGTTGGGCTTGACCCCTTAGTTCCAGTGAAGGGAACTCTTAAGACATCAGCATACCAAGATATTTTGGACAATTTCATGCTCCCAACTTCCTGTTCCTGTTACAACATGACTGAGGACCAGTGCACAAAGCAAGGTTCATAAAAACATGGATGAGCGAGAGAGAAGCACTGATTAATGTTTGCAGACAAGGCTGTGGAGCAGATGAAAGTACTGATGGGCTGAGAGAAACTCTAAGGTTAAGAGTGTGATAACCTTGTGCACTAAAGCCATCCAAGCTGGTGAGGCTGTTATTCTTTTGTGTGCTGAAGGAAGCAAACGGTACAGTTTATTATTTCTATGCTGAAGAAAGCAATCTTTTAAGTTGTTTTGCTGCACTGAAGAGGGAAATCACTTTTTATTGTTGCTGCTGTGGAAAATAAATGCAATTTGTCTGATAAAGCCTGTGTCCTCCGGTCCAGCGAATTCCCCAAACATCACAATATATATATATATAT
>NW_017306356.1:1098845-1154613 GCF_000935625.1 Nanorana parkeri | reverse complement strand
TTCATATCCAGTTCTGATCTAAATTGGATGATGTTTCCTCAAAGGAAACTAAGAAAGTTGCTTGATAAATATAGAAACTGACAAACTCTTTAAAATGTGTATATTTACTGCCCTTGGCAGGGATTACCCTCACCCTCCCCAACCTTTCCCATTTTCTTATTTTGCTTTATTTGAAGCTGATAATACATATAAAGAACCGCCTGAGTGGGAGCATGTTAACAATGTATAAGCAGATCCTCTGAGTGGGAACTTGCTAGTCATTGTTAGGTTTAAGCAAAAAATAAAGTTCACCAACTAATCTTAAACATATTCCCTGATATATATGACATACCAATTTATATCATTAGATCTCCCCCTTTTCTTTCCTTTGTGAATGCTTTCCATGAACCAACTCCCTGCTAATATGTTAGTACCAAAATAACAAGGTAAACCACCCTAGTAATCAGGGGGCTTTGTCTCTCTTTCCTGTATATTAGTAATTGTTTAAAGCTTTTATTTCCTTCTTTCTCCTTATTCATCCTTTCCATTTGTCCCAGTGACCATTGTCCCTGGCACTGGAAATGAGTAAAAATCCAATATTTGACTTGTCAGCAGAATAGGAATATTTGAGGAGTCATCCAAAGGGGACATTTGTTGATATTAACAACAGTCTAGGAGAGGATTTACTTAACTTTCAAATGCAACAATGCAATTCACAGTAATGGTGATTGATGCGTTGATGCCACTGATCAGCACAGTGCATACAGCAATATGAGGGATTTGTTTTGGCACAGTGCAAACAAACCCATACGTTCTCAGTTTAGGTGAACTGCAAACAAGCCTTCCTGTGTTTCCTTTGTTGACCATTATTGTTTCTGGTCTGTTCTCCCTGCTGAGGTAGTTATATTACTCGACCAGTTAGTGGTTGAACTGGCTTACAGTTTCTGCTGGTGCAGACTGTGTTCTTGGAACTAGTTATTCCCTTTGATGGTGATTCTTGTCTTGGTTTGAGCACCAGGTTGATCCTCTGTGATTGGCCCTGGGTCTTTAGCAGTTCCCCATCCTGATGGGAACCTCACCCACGTCTGTCCTAGATCCTTCAGTTGCTGTTGCCTGCCCCTTAGTTCGACTGCTTTTGAAAGTCCCAATTATTTAGAATTACTACATTTCTGTGTCCCTCAATAGACGATGAACAAAATAAGATTTTTGTAGAATGGGTCTTTACAATGTGCAGTGGTTACTGTATAACTATAAAAAAAAGTAAATGCTTAAATAGATGGTAAATTCAGATGCTCCCACTCATTCAGTCTCAATACAGAACCTGGTCTAATCAGTCTTAAAAAAAATATTGAGTGAAAATGTCTAAAAGGGTGCCTTTTTGATATTGTATTAGCGGTCACGTGATCCTTATCTGCCCTGTGTTTCACACATCATTGAGGGAGGGGGCGGAGTGGTGTAACTGCTGGACTGGATGGACAGCTAGAGCCACTGTCAGTCATTTACAACTGACTGCCGCTCACAAGCATTCCTGTCTGTGATGTAAGTACAAGGAAAGGGGCATATAAGTCAGTGTACAACTCTGGAGTTGGCACATGATGCCCCCTTCCAACCATGCTCTTCTTTGTCAACGGCTCCCAGCAGGAGCATCCTTCCAGGTTCAGAGGAGCTTAGGTTTGGGGCAGGTTCAGTCTGAACCTGAGCTTGTCCCTGTTTACAAATTTACCCCTAGGTGAAATGTATTATGGAATTATAAAGCTTGGCACATACTGTTATTCCAGTATGACAATGCTGAAAGTGATTTTTTTTTTGTTTAATTTACATGTTTTAACTTCTACTATCATCTAGTTATTTAGTGAACTCTTCCCATTCATGAACCTAACTATGAATACAGTTTGTCGTATTTTATTCCAAAGATCACAGATACAAGTGATTTTTTTAGGAATCCTAAAAACTTCAATATAACTGTACACAGCCACTCTTTGTAATAATATATTTTACATAATAAAGTGTATTGGGCTTATTTCGTGGGGCAGGGAACAAGCAATGATGATGTCCAAACCAAGTTGCTTAGAGCACCAATTTGGAGCACTAAAAACAGTAAAAGACAATTGTTCATTGGTTGCTACTGAAATGTGCTTTCCACATTGCTTTAAAATAAACCAGATAGTTTGTTTGTTACCTTTGTAAAGGCCTTTCTTTACACTGATCAAGAGAGTTTTAAATTCCAGTAATATTCTTCAGCAAAAGAAAAATACAAACACACTCACTGAAAAATAAAATATGTATTAGCATAATATATTTTCCTTAAGACAGCATGAACTGAAAACCTCCAGTATATTAAGCAGACTTTCTTACAGAAAATTAGAAAGAAAATATATCCCATTGATTTTTCTATATTCACAGAAACATTTCCATTTCCATTTTGTTGTGCTTTGGGGGAAAGAACACAAGGCAGACATTTTATTTTTAATCTGGGATTATGATTTGGTGACCTTCTCTTTGTATTGCTCCAGCGGAACAGTTGTGCTATAATCTATTTGCAAAATATAAAGGATGCAAAGTGTTTTTGTATTCAGACATGAATAATGCCACTGTAACAATTAGATTCAAATAAGGGTTATTTATAAGCAGTACTATTTCCCCTTTAAGGGAGGCTTAAGCATTTGCACAGATCTGTCTAAAAGGGAAATTAGCAAAACAACCCACACCGCTGTCATCACAAACCAAAAAGTATTGGTTGCAGTTGTAAAAGTTAAACATTCTTTACAATGTAATAACATAACTGCATTATAGAGATAATATTCCTTCTTTTTTATTCTGTCTTCTTGGGCTACATTAAAACGTTAAAGCTCAGTTGTTACTAAAAATATAACTTTCCTCTCTTGCTTGTGTCTAAGGGCTCATGCACATGGGCATATTGTGGCACAAATACAAGCCTGTTTTCATACTGCATAAAATACGCATGCATTTGTCATGCCCGGAGCCGCAACTGATGCGGTTTCCTGTCCACAGCAATGTCTGTACAGAAAATCCTGTACTCCTGCAATCCCCAGCACCAGCATTTGCACAGATACGGATGGTAAGTTACCAAAGTTTTCTGTTGGTTTACTAAAAAATTTGAGAACTTTCACTTTGCAAAGTAAATGTTCACTTAGCTTACTGAATGAGGTAAAGCTGTGTTTCCTTCGATTATCCAATCATGTTCAAGTTTAAATTCTGTTATTTTAAATTTTATTTTCTATAGTGTATGTAAACCCTAACAATTAGCCTCTTCTATAGCTCTGTTTTGGTCTGTTAAATATACTATTTACATTTTGTTCTATCGATTCGATAAGTGCAAACATACCTGTTGATCCTGCCAGAAAGCTTTGTGACTTCCCATAGTGAATTGACAATGCTGCTCTGAAATCGTAAATATTCTTATCAACCTTACCTAAGTTCTCTCTGTGGATTAAAGGATTACTCCCCTCTATGCTATGGATATAAGGAAAGAGGGCTGTGTTCTGTAGTCTTAATGCATTTCTAGTCATAGGAGGACAACACTGCTCTTCCATAGATACAATAGAGTGAGTGAACGTTGTCAGGGTGCCCCTAGCCTATTCGCTGCCTGAGGTGTGTGTGTATGGGGGGCGGGGGGTTGGTTGTTTGTTGGTGTTGTACATTGGGGGGGCTGGGGTTGCTGGTGATGAACGTTCCTAGTGGGCATGGCGGCCAGAGCATCCCAGGTTGCCATGAGATAACAGCTGTTAGCTTTTGGCAACCTGGGATGTTCTCGCTAGAAATGGGGCAGCAGGCACACACTGTGCAGCTATGCCGCTCTGCCATCTGCCCCTCCACATGACCCAAGGAGATGCTGCCTCATTTTAGGGACCGCCCTTAACATTGTCACCATAGGACGGGAAGTGTGTTACTGGCAGGATCACCAGGTGAAGATACAGGAAAAAAGTATGAAAGAGAAGAGTAATACAGCCACAATGTCAGAGGACTGGTAACCTGCAATATAATTTAATAATTTAATTTCTTAGATACACTTTAATTTACCTTGCATATGATTGGGTATTTCAAGTCAACATAGCTTCACCTTATTCAATTATCTACCTAAAAATTCTCTTTGACTTAAATAAGTCAACCCCATAAAAATCGGAAGGTATATGTTTATTGTTCATATCTGTATTGTGTAAAGAATTAAATTAACAAAAAATACAATGCACTGCGAACTGTATATCTTTACATTTTGCTTAGCCCGTCAAGGAGAGTGTTTGTGACATATAAATATATCTTATATTTTGTTACATATATATGTTAGAAAAATTCAAAAGAATAGGAAGCAAAAACAGAAGAATTAGTTTGGCAAATCATTCTTTTCTGTTAGCTTTCAGAGCTTTATTCTACTATATGATCTTAAGAGTGATGCTTATTTATGGCAAAGGTAAACATTGCTGTAGAAATAGGAGTGGAATAGAAAACAGTGAAGGAACTGATGTGATGGTTGGGAAGGATGGAGAGAGATAGAAAACAAACAAAGAACTCCTGATCTTCCTTGATGATTCCTATGTGCTCTCCATTCACACCATCTCCTGTTATCTTGGCTTTATGAGAGTGCTAATGCACACAATCACTAAACTGCCTTCTGTGGAATTGCCAGGAAAACTACCATTAAATGATAAAGTGATCATGAAAAGGGATCAGCTTGGGAATGAATGATGTTTGTCAATTGGAGATTTATGGACTGTTTTCTTTCTCTCTGTATTGCCTTGTCCAGGACTTCTATTTTCAGCCGCATTTTCAAATATTGTATAGGCACAATTTGAACAGTAAATGGTAAATCAGAGCCTTGTAAAGCTCATTCAATGCTGCCCTTCACTTCCCATCCTTTGGTAGTATTTTGTAATAGTATAGATTAAGTATCGTTAGATACGAAAGAAGAGTTATCAATACAACTAAAAAGTAGTGAATACAGACTATTTATTATGCTGATTACACCCATACAGCATTAAGCATGTGGTCAGATAATCCATTGTCAGGGTTGGAAATATCCATATTTTAGGCCTAAATAGACAAAAGTTTTTGACTGCTTCCTTATAAGAAAAATGTTAACTATTATTATCAATTCAGAGACACAAAGTATTGAAGAAAGAAAAGCAAAAACAAACAAATAAACAAAAGACACTGGGATGGCATTAATTGATCACCCAGATATGCAAATTTCATCTCTGCCATGACACTCTATAATGAGGAAAATAAGGAATCACACAGATACATGAAATTAAATATTGTTAAATTCAATTATTATTATTTGTATTTTTTCAGAAGAAAAATTTTAAAGAAAAGGCCTAATTAACAATTTTGTCCCCAATTAGATGGCCAAGCTAGCATTTTTGATGTAACACAGCTTCCTATTGGACAAGCCTTTTGGAGGCTATTTTGGAAGGACCATACCCTTGAAAAAATATTTATTTTAGCTGCCATGGATACCATCTCTATTCCACACACTCATAATCCAAATTTTCTATACTACCAAGTTGACTAATGCCATGAGCTCAATTCACAAATGCTTACACAAATATAAGGATTTTTTTTAGGCAAGTAACTGTATTTTTAAAAATCAATATGAAACTGAAAATAACGTCACTTTAAAAAAAAAAAAGGATTCTTATCCTGGTATCCTGGTTTGTTAGTTTAGTGAATTGAGTCCCACATGTTTTCTGTTCTAACTTACATATAATAGCCATATTGTACATATGCTTGTTTAAGGTTGTGGATGGTCAAGGGAAGGTTAAATATTGTTTTTTTTGACCAGTCTTTGCCTATGCACCCAAGGTGCCAAAGACCAGATATTTTACAGGGTTATTCACAAAGCTGCCGAAGGCAGCCATGTGAATAACCGACCTGAAGTGAAGTGACCTGAACGCTGTTCGGCTATTCACTTTAGACTTGTACAGCTTGTACGGCTTACTTTGGCTGGCTTCGGGTCGGCCAAACATGCTCAGCATGTTCGGCCGACCCGAAGTGAAGAAAGAGTTCAACTCAGCCGATCTAACATCTGGATCGGCTAAACGGAACCTCCAGGTTACTCGCTGCTGTTCCGCCTATTCTCATAGGCTCCGTGGTACCGAGCAGAATAGAAAAACAGTGAAAAAAAGTAGTAAATGTTTGGGCGGAGCTAGCAGTCACAGCTAGCTCCGCCCAACTGTTTCCTATTGGCCGGGACCTGCTACCGGAGGGCTCCGGCGGCCGAAACTAGCCAAAGGATCAGCCGGAGCTACGGCTGATCCTTCGGCTAGCTTTTTGAATAACCCTTTTAGTGTTTGAGCTTTCAAAAGCAAATATTTTACATTAACTACAAAGGTAATTCTCTGCATGATGACCTAATTGTGCTTGCGGTAAACACACCTAAGTGTGTTGTGTATAGGCAGGGCCGGTGCTGCCACTAGGCAAACTATTCAGCCGCCTAGGGCGCACTGCTGTCTAGAGCGCACTGCTGACTAGGGCGCAGCCTTGACCATTCACCCCCCATGGCGCCCCCCATCTATTTCAAATTGCAAAAGCCAATAGCATGCTGGCTATTGCACCTGTCCACTGAGCAGAGGAGCATAACTGAGAGACAACTTTCTCTCTCAGGTTCGCTTCTCTGCTCAGTGGGTGGGCTTTCAATAGCCTGCCTGCTCTGATCCTAATAGGTTGGACTTGATGGACTAATGTCTTTATTCAACCTCAAATACTATGTAACTATGTAACATGAAGAAGGATGTAAGAGGGTCATAGCATTACTGCAGAAAGCTTCAAATCATTCTGGTTGCTGGGGACTTCTCTGATTTGGATACAAGCTGTTGATCTTTACATGACATGGACCTTTAACTCCATCACTCTCTTACTAGTCAACAGAAGGATACTGATTTAAACTGATTTAATTAGTGGCACAAGCACAGGGCAAGATGGGACTAATTTCTAGACATGTAAGCCTGGCAAAAAATTTGTTTAGTTTCGGATTCTTTGTTATTTCAGGATTCGGGTGCAAAAGTCAATTCGGTTTTGGGATTCGGATTTGGACTAATTCCACATTTTCGTTAATTTCGGATACGTTAAACAATCACAAACACATTTTTGTTGTAGCAAAGTGACATTAGAAAAAAAAATTACATTTTTCTTTTTAACTTTTGACAGTCCACAAAAACATTAATAATAAATTAATAAAAAAAAGCGTGTGGTCCCCCTCCCATTCATACCATACCCTTTAGGCTGCTGCTCGTATCGAGGGTCTGGTAAGGGATTTTAGGGGGAACCCCACACATTTATTTTTGTTTTTTGGCGTTGGGGTCTCCCCTAAAATCCCTTACCAGGCACTTGATCCGAGCAGCAGCCTGGCAGAGCAGGATAGGGAGGGATGAGTGTATGCCCCCCCTCCTGCACCATACCGGGCCACATGCCCTCAACATGGGAAAGATGCTTTGACAGGTGGGACTTCCTGGCAAAGCACCTTGTCCCCATGTCGATGAGTACAAGGGCCTCATCCCAACAACCCTGGACCAGTGGTTGCGGGGGTCTGAGGGCAGGGGGGCTTACTTGAATCTGGGTGCCCCGTTCATAAAGGGGGCACCCAAATGCCGTCACCCCCCTTGTGAATGAGTAAGGGGTAGTTGTTAAAGAATTGGAGCAAGCATGCAGCAAACATAAGTTGTCAAAAAGTCCAAATTCCTTACAAATATGCGTATTCAGGGTCTATGACTCTGAAATGATGGAAGCCAGTGAAGGTGTATGGCAGCTAGGCATATAGCATCAATCCATTTAGAAATTATATAATAATAGGTAGTGACTTAAGTTGTGCTAAATTAGTTGTGTTTTTAATGTTTTAGAGAATTATAATACTTATTGCTAACTTATGTTACTGAAATAATATGCTGACATTCTGTAGTTTTTATGGCATATCACTAGGTACCTAATAATAGCTCTGTAATAACCATACAACATTTAGGCTTGTTGCTTTTCTCTTTATACTGTGCTAATATAAGGTAAAGGTTTACAATAGAACAGTGTGGATAAAATATGCAATACAAATGTAGGCTACAATTTCCCTTTTAATATTAGGAACCAGTGCACTTTGGTAAGACCAGAGTCAAAGCAAAAGATAGCAATTTCACTCACTTTTGTATGCATAAGAGGATATGAATAGTTATATCACTGAGAAGGAATTGTAATGCTTATCATTTCATGATCATTCTAGTTACATACAATGTCTGAAGCCTTGTGAGGATACAAACCTTCCATAGTACATAAATGCTCTCCACTTCAGATAAGGCAGATAAGCGATCTATTTACATTCCATAGATTGGTACCACACTTCATCTAATAATATACAGCAATAGAAAGAAACCTAACAGTAGAGTCATGTGATGCTTTACAGTGTACATTGCTTACATATACTGATGGATGGCTGTTTGGCAGTGGTGTAGTAAAACGGGTGGGAAAATTCATTTCCGTGTCACTGCTAATCTGTAATCTAGATGTTAGAGGTTCAGGTCTAGTAAAATTCACAGTTGAATAGAGCTTAGATAACTGCCATAAATATTAAAATATATCTGCCATGATAGACATATAGAAGTTGTCATTGCTTAACTCCTTCTGAAAATACTAGCTATCTGGCTGGGCCTGGATTTAATACATCACAGAATTAGAGCAAGCATGCAGCAAACATAAGTTGTCAAAAAAACAGAATTCCTTATCAATAGGCTTATTCAGCTTATTCAGGGTCTATAACTCTGATGATGGAAGCCATTACATAAGTATGGCATCCAGGTATATAGCATCATCAGAAGGAGGACAGCAATGGTCATATTTTTCTTTTGACAGATGTACTTTAAGCTTTTAGAAGAATCGTTGCTAAATACCCACCCCCTGACACCTGTTGAATTTAAAAATGCACAGTTTGCCTAGTGTAGATATAGATGAGGGCAATAAATACACCAGATGTTAAGGAGCACAAACCAACAAAAACTAGTATACACCAGGTCATATATGGCAGGTCAGCCATAAGGCAGTGAGACCAGTGATACAGTAAGACATTTCTTTGCCTGCCACTGGAGGTAAAACATGAAATATGCAAACTATGTCTCATCAAGACAGAGGAAAAAACTAAAACTAGCACATTTTCCAACTAAAGTCAACAACATCTGGGGGCAGAGGGGAGAATCTTGTCATACACGGTCAGATGATCTTCCTAAGCGCATTTCTTGATGTTAGAAATGATTCCACCTGTTTACATTATGCTTTGGGGAATTTCTACTACCTCTATATTTTATTGTGGGTGTATTTTGTTATGTTATACATGGTATACTAAATATGATGTGGTTTATGCTACACAATAAGCATTCTGTGTTTTGCTGTGTTGGTTTTTTAATTAGAACTTTATGTAGCAACCACATTCATTTTGTATTATAACAATTTAGAGCCCCTTTATCTATTTCACTCTTGTTCTGTAGAGCTGCCTCCTTTTTTTTCCATTGGCAAATTTTGTTTCTCTGAGTCTAAGGCCTCATGCACATAGACAGAAATGACCGTACAGATTGGGCGTATATCTCTGCTCTGGGAGTTACAGGTGTGCCTCACTGCTGCGTGCAGCCAATGACATCAATCAATGGCAAGCTGGCTGTATGCCTCTATATGCAAATCCCATTGTCTACATGCATACTGAGGGTTATGGACAGTGTGTAAGTCCTGGTATTCATGTCAACAATAAAATGTGCATATATACCCGTACAACTGCTGTCACAGGCATGCTACACAGCTGCATGCAGCCAGCCTGTATAGATCAGTGACACAGCTGTATCGCATGCCTGGAACTCCGGGGAAGAGAAATACACCCGATCTGTAAGCTGTACGGCCATTTCCAGCCACGTGAAGGAGGCCTAATAGGTTTTGCCATTGCACAATTGACAATGTTAGAAGATACATTATTTATGTATGTCTATTTCGTTTTCACAAAGGAGCAGTAATCTTCTTTGGTTCATGAAATACCCTTTTAGCATAAGTAGCACATGTATGCAAAAAATATGTTTTTCAGTAAACTGTGCCCTTTAAAACCACGCTTGCCTTTTAGCCACGACTGCCAAATACTTTGGTGGCATGGCATCTTCTTCAACCCACAGTAAAGTGTCTTTACTGTGAAAGTGGCATTTGGTTAAACATACCCCCAAACTTTTCAGTCATTCCCTGTTGCCTGTTGCAGCAAACAAACATTTTCCTGTTTTATATACAGGTGAAACTCAAATAATTAGAATATCGTGCAAAAGTAATTGCAGTAAGTGCGGCAAAAGGGGCCCAAACCAAGTACTGAGTACATATGCATGCTTGTACTTTTCAGAGGTCCGATATTGTTCTATGTACAATCCTTGTTTTATTGATTGCATGTAATAATCTACTTTTTTGAGGTTGTGGATTTGGGGTTCTTGGGGTTTTCATGAGCTGTAAGCCATAATCATCACAATTATGACAAATCACGGCTTGAATTATCTTGCTTTGCATGTAATGAGTCTATCTCATATATTAGTTTCACCTTTTAAGTTGCATTAGTGAAATAAATGAACTTTGCACGATATTCTAATTATTCGAGTTTCACCTGTATTCTCTATAAAACAATAGATGGTCCAGGTACACATCTGATGACACCAACTAGAGCATAAGAGCTCTATTATAGTTGCTGGCCTTTAAGATTAAACACTGACGCCCCTTTACATGGATAGTAAGTTGGAGCTAATCCTTAAATTATATTAATTGTGTCATTAGAGAGCCTGTAGTTTCTTAGTTCTTGGGCCAAAGTGACTGAGTAGTAGGGCCAAGGCCTTTGGTGTCAGTTCATCTCCAAGGTTCTCTGAAAGGAATTTGAATATCCTGTCTATACCAGTATAGTGGATAATGACACGCCGCCTGGCTTCCTGATTGCCCGGGAAGTACCTATGCTACCGGAAGTACCGGTATCGGTACTCGGTATCGGCAAGTACTGAAATATAAATATCGGTACTAATACTCGATACCGAAAAACCGGTATCGGTGCATCCCTAGTGAATATCACAAAATCAGAGTGAAATTAGAGTTATAATTGCTCCTGTGCGTGGAAATTCACAATTGCCTGATGTATAAACTAGTGTTCACTGGACACCTTAACAGTTAATTTGGGAAACACACGGTACCCATAGGTCTCATTGTGAAAAAATTAGGAATCTAACAGTATTACTGAGATCTACCCCCACGTCAATACCTCAATGACTTTTGTAGCTCAACAGATCTTCAAAATATCTCTTTAAATCATTTAACAGATCAGAAAAAAGTAATTCAATGGGTGTATAGCAGCTGGGTTGAAGAGTATCTAAACCCAAGAAGAAAAATGAAATATTTTGCAGTTTAGCAGTCCTTAGATGTGCTGAATGCATTAGTTTTATTTTTCAGGCCTTTTCCCTTTATTTTCACCAGGTGAAAATTCCTGTCCCAGAGTAATAATGTTCACGTACTTTACTCTATCTATGGAGGAGCAGCCCTGTCTTCCTAGGACAGAAAGTGTGTTTTCACTACAGAACACCTCTCCCTCAGCTCATCTCCACAACATACAGTATTCTGTAGTTCACATAGGTGAACTGGGCAGGACTGATAACATATGGTTTACATAGGGTTTACATACACATTTTGGTTATGTTTAACTACCTGGTTGTTGAGCAGGCTATGCAAGAAGAACCCAGAACATTTTCTGGGAGGGACCAGGCCAGATCCATTTTTCTAACTAATATTTACATCAAGTTTAGTGTGTATGTGCTAAGCACATTGGCATTAACCTGCTGATAAAGGGAGAATGTACGTATTATCCACAGAAGACAGCCAGTTTATCACTGTAACTGTTTGCTATTGTAGCTTCAAATGTGAAAATGAACATCTAATTCCTCTGTATTAATGTGCATAGTTCTCATTCTTAAGCCACAACGTGCTTTGAATCTGACTGCAACCTCAGAATTCTTTAGTAAAAATATTTCAGTATATGCAGGTCAATATACTGTATATGATACAGACAGGCACAATTCTCCAGAGATTCTTTTTATTTTTTCTTGCTCCTGACCTGAGCCTCAAAGTCAGTGCTTGGAATTACTCTATCTCCAGCAGATAATTAAGAAATGTTTTTTTGATTGCATCTGTTTATAAAACATATACGCAAATCAGCTTTACATCGGCTGCAAGTACTTACATCATTTAGAACACATTACATTGTGCACTGATGATCAATTTAAACACAGAAAAAAAAATAGGGAAAAATTAGAGCTCATTCTCTGGGGATGCCATAAGTGTATCTGGTTAATAAACTAATCCTTGGAAGATGAAATATAAGGCGAAGGAGGGAACATTAACCAGATAGTGAGTTAATGAACTAAAGATGAATGCATGACAACAATATGTGCTGTTATTTAATAATCAGAGTACAAACATTACTGCCACAGAATGCAATCTGCTATGAGTGATGCCACTTATGTATGTGCTGGTGTATAGCATGGGTTTAAACCAAGCAGTCACAGCTAGGCAGAGCAGAGGGCAAATGGCATTTCAAAAGATTTCCTTCTGAGATATAGAACCAGATATAAATTAAATTATGTTAGAACACAGAGGGGAAAAAAAAGGGTTGCAGAACTGGAAGAGACGGAGAAAATAAGGTTCTTCAGGCATTTGCAATTTAATTGATATTTGGCTGCAGGAAGCCAATCAGTATAAGTAAATTGACGTTATAAGATAAAAATAATCACTTAATGGGATACCCTCCCCCATGGCTGTAGCAGCCCAAATAAATGTAGCCACACACACAGAAGCAGCATGATGGCTGTTACTAGGTACGGTTTGCTGCTGCCTTACTGGCAGGGTTCTTGTTGGGCTGCCGTTAGTTTTCATGGCATCTGTCTCCACTCCCTGAGAGAAGGCAATGAGCGGTTTTGCATTGATTGCCACTGCAGCCAACTGCGGGCTAGAGAGGGAGAGACCGTAATTAATGACTCTATTTGCTGGAGCACTGCTGAGAACAATTGAGTTTGTTATGGCTACAACGGATGCCAGCATTTTTTTCAGCAACTCAGGAGAACTGTTTCAGAGTCCAGCAGGCATAAACTGGGCAATGGACCAGAGGATCCACGTGAAGGCACTAAATATATGACAACAACAGTGCTAGAGTATGCAAACAATTTGCCTTTAACCCTTCTGCTCAATAAATGTACTAGACTGATAGACATAGACAAAGCAAAACCTTTTTTGACTTTATTTAATAACATGGTGTAAAGAGAAACCATGTGTAATAAATTGTGTGTAGTCCATATTGGCCAATTCTGACGCACCTGATACAACATTTATTTTAAAGGTGCCATAGTTTCTTCATGGGTTTATTGAAGCCAACTGAACAACCAGGGTGTCAAAAAATGTGTAGCACATCGGACTCTGAAAGGCATTGATTGTCCTTAAGAAATAGCTTAGTTGTCACCAGGCTATGAATCTTGTGCTTTATAGCGCAAGATTTAAAGCGCATGTAAACCCCAAATCTATTTTTCTGCAAGTTTGGCATCATGTCTCACTGTATATGCTAACTATAATCTATAGGGCCACTTTATATTTGTACATTACATTGCAATGCGTTACTGCACACACATTAATGTGTGTTGTGTTAAGGAAGACCATTAATTTGACCCACAGGGCAACAGAACAAAGACTGGACCTGCAGCTCTTTTTTTGACCATCCATTGTGCCATTGTGGTACATTGCAGTGCTGATTTGTTAGCACCCACTTTTGTGAGTAAAGGTGCCATTCTACATAAATGGCTCTGCACTGAACCTCACCACACCATTACTAAAAATGGATTCAAGTAAAGTTAAATTTTATTAGAAAAAATAGGTAATTTGATATTTTTAAGAATTAATTCCTCATATGCTTTGGTCTATAAGCACATTCGCATTTCCATGCTAAACCACATTAGGCCACTTTTAGGGCCTGGGTTTTGGGCTTTGTGAATTACATCAGTTTGCGATGCATCTGAAATCATTTAGAATTCATTGACAGCTGCATTTGACCTGCAGTTGACCTCCTTCTAACCGGCATTACCATGAGACTGCAAAACCTGTCTGAAGCGAACAAAACCCGGCGACACAGGCCCTTACTGTGCCACTCCCAAGACCTTAGGTGTTTGGACCCACACTGTATAAAATAAGTATATGTATGATCAATATATTAATATACTCATTGCCTGATGTTTTCTTATTACAGGCTTACCTAAAACAAATAATGCTATAACAAGGTATCCCTTGAATTCTTGCCACTTTATGAAAAAAACACCGTATTACAAAAAACAAAATGGCTACTGGTTATAAGAAAATGCAATAATTTTGATGTACTACACTGTTTACTAAATACATTTACAGAAAGATTCATATGCAGACATATTATAAAGATGCATAGGAAAAATACTATAGCAAATCTTTAGAAATGGTAATAAAAAAACATAGACACCAAACAAAAAAGAAACGTGCCAGACAAAAAAAATATAGAGACTACATAGAGCAAAATGGCAATTAATTCCTTGTGTTTTCAATTTTCCTGTTTAACATGGGGTTCAGATATGCATGGATAGACAGCCACTGATGGCACACAGATATGATCTGTGTATATCTCTGAGGCGAAGAACTGATCTTCGTATATCTAGGTCAAGTCTTGAAATGAAGAAGCAATAAAGCAGTGAAATGGTACTATCACCAAAACATGATTGATCAATTGAATTCTATCAGAGACACTGGGCAGTGAGATTAACTCAGGCCTGATAGGTTCAATGAGTTAAAGCAAGGTGTTCATTTCAGCTTCATTTCACCAGTCTTTGCTTGTGAAATTGGTCAATCAATAGAGGTTGAAGATCATATATATATATCGTTGACCGTCTTATGGGGAATACAATCTAGTACAGTCTGCTCCTGGCTCCGGCTGCTTTCAATGGATAATAGAGAATGAACTGAAACTCTATCAGCGGCTTTGCAATGCTACAATATCGCCTCAAAATGAAAAGTATTTTTGGTTCTTTGATGATATATCTATATTTTTTGTCTTCCTTCATTTCTTCTTTCTTTGATCTGCAACAAATTGTACTGATCTCAGAGAAACAAAGTAATTTATTTTGAAAATATTTGTGTGATTGCAACAAACACATTAGTTTTGATATTGGAAGATGAAACCTTTTAACTGTTTCATTGTTCAATGTGTTTTTCTTTAGTAGGTGAGTGATGTCTGAAGAGATTTTTGAACAAAAATGCACAAACAATTGCAATGATTTCCAATTTTCTACAAACAGGGCCGCTGATAGTGGGGTACAAGCAGTACTCCCATACTGGGCCCGGGCCTCCCTGATCATCCAATGGGGCCTGGTATGGGAGTACTGCCATAACACGCCCCATTGTTGGCCCTGTTTGTAGACAACTGCAAATACTTTTTCTGTATGCTCCGCTGTACATTCCCTTTTTCACACGACCTCATTCCCAATGCCATGCTGTACGTTCCTTATTCCATATCACCTCATTCTGTACACTGTGCTGTACATTTCTTTTGCACACCACCTCATTTTGTATGCTGAGCTGTACTTTCTCTATTTCTTATTGCTCCATTATGTACTCTTCCTATTCCATACCACCCGGTTCTCTAATTGTTGGGTTGTATTGTACATTTTCCCCACTATTCCATTCTGTACATGCTGGGCTGTACTTTACCTATTCCACATCCCCACATTCTGTACATGCTGGACTATACTTTACCTATTCTATGCACACCACCCCATTGTGTACATGCTGGGTTTTACTTTACCTAATCCACATCACCTCATTGTGTACAGCAGAGTTTTTCTTTACCTAATCCACATTACATCTATGCAGTACACTCTGGACTGTACTTCACCTATTTCATACCACCCCATTCTGTACACATTTGGTTGTACTTTGCCTATTCACGCCATCCCATTCTGTACATGCCGGGCTCTAGTTTGCCTATTCCACACCACCCCATTGGGTACATATTTGGCTGTACTTTACCTATTTTAGACCATCCCATTCTGTACACACTGATCTGTGCTTCACTTATTCCACAACACACTATTCCCTATATGCTGAACTGTACTTGACATATTCCACACCACCCCATTCTATACACATTTAGCTCTACTTTACCTATCTGAGACCTATTTGAGTACCCCACATAGGACTTTACCTACTCCCCACTGCCCCATTTTGCATGCTGCACTGTATGTTTTTTTATATTCCAACTGATTGCTAATTGGTCTCTAACCATGTGTATATTTAAAAATGATCTTTTGTTCTGTAGTTTATGTGCACCTATAAGATTCTCAATATAAATTAAGCATATTTTGTGGGCAAAAGGAATGTGTGCAGTGCATATAGCAAGTACTGAAACCATTCCCCTTTAATCCACACCTGTCACAGCAACACCCACAGCTCAGTAAAGTTGTTTTTCTTGCTGTGCCCTAGGGCATTACATGAAGGGTCTTTGCATACATAAAAAAGCATGGTTCTTCCTACCTGTGTCCCTGATGTTTTTAGACATGTGCAGGGCAGTTCATGTTAACTTCAAGCTGCAATTTACACTATTGCATTGCAGTTACATTAAACATTAACATACAGCTCTCTGTGTGTTGCGTTGTGATGCCATTTATTTTAATTTACACGTATTTTAGCAGACCATAACACACAGATGTAAACACCTGTGCATTGGGGTTTGCGGCACTGAGAAAAAAAGGAGCTGGAATGTTAGTAAGTCAATTTGAATGGACTATCTCAATGCAGAGTATGTTAATGTGTGTGCGGTAAGGCACCACAACAATTAGGTAAATGGATGCACACATCTATGAGCATTAGCGGCACCAGGTCTAGAGCTCTTAAGTCAGGAAAAAAAATCTAGTAGGTTTATACAATGTCAGGTTGTGTGGACTTGGTGTTTTATTTTTGAGCTACAGAAATACAGTACATGCATGCAAAAGTTTACAAATAGGCTTTTATAATCTGAGTGCAAGTTTCTAATTTTAAAAGAAGGAGGTTAAGCTCTGAGAAAGGGTTTGGGCTGCATTTCATAGCATGTAGTGGACGGTATTTTGTATGAAATCCACTGGAGCAGGATTATATCTCAGAGAGGTTATAGGGCCTACAAATGTATGAACATTTATGGCTCAAAATGAACATCCAAAACAAAACTAAATACAGACATGTTGGAATATTGTTGAGGCCCAGAAGGGGATATTGTGATAGTTTTAGTTGTCAGCCATTTACAGCAGAATACAAGCAAATGTTGTACATACAGCTGTTCTTACTCAGTGGGATGAACAAAAACTTCCTCCAAACCTGATATAACTGCAAATTCAATAATTCCTTAACATTCAAAATTTGTGGGGACCAGTCAAGACTTTGCTGGTAATAGGCTTTTTGAATATATAAGTGCCCTGGTATCCAGTGCTCTTTGTTTTTAGCGCCCACATAGCTTTTTTGCCACTATTACACACAAAGTGCATTTACAATCCTTTTCAATGTTTTTGTTTAAGGTATACATGTAAAATAGTAGGTTGATCTAAATTATCTTACCAATGTGTTTTACTAAGCACTTGCTCACACCATGTCTATTGAGCTGTGTTTTTCTGCACACCACAGTGTTTCCTTTGTGCCCTGTTCACATCATACATGTGCAGTGGTGTGCAGAAAAATGCAGCTTAATAGACATGTATTGAAGAAGCCTTTTGTTCAACCCGGCCTTACAATGTGTGTTCTTGATTATTCATAAAATAATTATTCACACCTCGATCTTCCCATTGTGGTGTCTTAGGAGTATAGAAGGGTATTGGTCTAAAGGAGAAAGACGGAGTAGCTGAAAATGGCAAAAGGTTGCTGTTCCCTCCAGAGGCATTTTAAGAGTTGTGTACAGTTCGGCTAGCAAGAAACTCAACTTACCATATATTAAGATGATTTGACCTGAATGGGTCAGAGGTAGAGACTTATCCCCTTCCTTCTCTGATAGCAAAGACAGGAATGTCTAAACTATTAGATTAACAGAAAATATTAAAGCAATGCTAAGCTTAATAATAAGGAAGCCCAGCATGATTTGAAAGTACAGTGTCATGTATACAAGCTGTAATATTTTTTTTTGTATATCATTGATTAAAAATATAGAAAACCACTTATCAACATGTAGTCTTTAAACATGTTTATATAAAACAGACCAAAAGCTCTTACAGTTTCCCTTCGAGGCATACCTTATATAGCTTAGCATGGTTACTTTTCGTACTGCATATTTCTTATTTGGGAGAAAATGGAAAAATCTGACACATACACATAAACCATTGTATAATTATTACTGTGATGGAAGAAGATCTTACAACATCTCAGGACACAGTTAAAGCAAATTACTCCTATTAAATAGCACCTCATTCCAAAATACCCTTTTTGCTCTTAGCAATAATTCATTTCTTTTTTTAAGGTTCTAAGCGACATAGGTAGCATCCGTCTTAATTAGTTGGCACATTCCTGTGAAGTAAAGCAATTATCTGAGGCTCAAAGTAATATAGTTGGAGACTATTGGTATTAGAGTCTTTCAACATGTGAGGTGTCCTTAGGATGATTTAATGTTCATATGTATGTTGTAGTGAGTTAATAGTGTGTTAAATGCTGATTTAAACCTATAACCAGAGAAAGTCATTTCTTGGAATCATCACCAAAATACACAGTGAAACTATAAATAATAATAACACAAGTCCATTTCGGTATTTGGGTAATGAAAGCTTTCTGGCATTTAATGACGGCTTTTCATTTTAGTTCTAAAAATGTAATATAGCTGTATAAAAATATAACATAGCTTCTGCGTCTCTTTATAAAGACCTTACATTTCTTTGTTCAGTATACCTCTCGGTTGGTCAACTGACGACATTATGCTATTGAAATTTCTGAAGAATCTCTGACTAGCATTACCGATGTTTGAAATGTTATCTTATAAGTGTTAATTTATAAAATAGTCTACTTTTAAAGGAATACTCTACCCATATATAAAAAAAGTGATGTAAAGTACTGTTAATAATTACTAAATAAACTATTTTCGAATTTGAAGTGTATGAATGGCCAAAACATTTTTTCTTAAGTTAGCTATACACTGTACGTTCTGATTGTACAATCTCCATGCAATCTCGTTTAGATTGATCAACACTATGTAATATGAGGTCAAACCTAAACAACCCATTCAATTAGTATCAATTTAGTAGGGCCCTTGAGATATAAAAAAGATTCTATATTCAGATGTGTATGGTCAGCTTTATTTTTGATAGAGTAAGGAAATCTTGAAAGAGAAAGTGAAGGAAAACTTGTTAGGGGTTTTTGACCCTTCCCTACTCGTAGAAAAAGAGTTTTGCCTTTAGACATACTGTACTTTAAGGTTAATAAAACACAACAGTTCCATTTCAATGCACAGCTGAACTGGGCATTGGAAGCAGATGTTTTCCAGAAATAGTAATTATTTTTCTCCCCAATACCTCATCGACATTCGTC
This sequence comes from Nanorana parkeri, assembly GCF_000935625.1. Taxonomy (NCBI): domain Eukaryota; kingdom Metazoa; phylum Chordata; class Amphibia; order Anura; family Dicroglossidae; genus Nanorana; species Nanorana parkeri. The sequence goes on along the minus strand of NW_017306356.1, from coordinate 1,135,056 downwards.
CAATAAGGTTGATCTGGACAAATGCTTTCAGACTGTCTCTCTTTTCCTTTTTCTTCTACTGCGTTGTGTGCAGACACAATCTGATCACCCTTAGACAAAGCATTTGGTCCTCAAGTGCAAAAATAAACTCTCAGCTTGGTGGAGCATACATGGTTATGACTATGGAGAGTGGCAGGTACTTCTGGCATAGGTTTATCTTGGGAGAACATTCTCCCAAGCAATTGGAGACATTTTCCCAACCTGAATGATCTTCATTTCCTCTGACAACTGATGACTACCAGTGTGTGTGGGCTCCCACAGAGATGAGACTGGGCATTTCCAGTGGTATTGAGTGACTGACATATCATGTGTATGAAAGGGTACTATTTACCTTGGATCTTTAGTGAGGTACTTGTTGAAAGTGCTCTAGGGATGCCATGGGGGCTATGTTTTGTATTACAACAGTGAGGGGGAATCATATATTTATATTAGGTAAGTCATTCTACTTCATACCCAATTCAAGAATGTGTACTGGCTGGATCTCTACAGAACAAAAGCAGATAATTGACTGTGATGAAGTTTTCTGAAACATGTGCAATTTATATACTGTAGCTTTCCTGAGGATTGATTTCATTGCAATTCCTAGATTGGAATTGTACTCCCCTTCCCTGTTTCTAATTAATTTCTGAATATTGATGTACAGTATTTGATTTCCTGTCGATTGGCTCTTTGGCCATTTGGTTTTGACTAGCTTAACTGTGTACAATTAAGTACTATGGTGGACAGTCTCCTGTCCTCCAAAGAACAGTTAATTTTTTTAATCTCAAACATTATATAAATGTATTTCCATATTGATCTTTCACCTCCTTAATTGCTGTACATTTGGGTTCTTTTTTAGATCAGATTAGCCCCCATGCACACTATTGTAGATCTTAATTGTACACAAAATCCTATGATGCATGTTCACAAAACACACAAAAAACGCGCATCAGACTTGTGGTGCCATTCATTGTAAATTACACCCCAAATGCGCCAAGCAAGACCAGTGCTTTTTGCATGCAAAAGCACTTGACAGATGCACAAAAAAATGGTTAAAAAATGCATAGAGTTTGAAGCTCAAAAAGGTACATAAGCTTCTTTGCCACAGTTCTTGTGTGCTGGACAGCTTATTGAAATGAAGCCCCCATTCACACTTGCGAAGCACAACAATGTGCTTTGCATTCCCAGTATGCATGTTTGCTAGGGTTGCCACCTTTTCTTCCAGCGAAACCCGAACACTCTAGCGACGCACGGACATTTTTTCGGGGGAGAATGAGTTCTGGTTTATTCATAAGTAAATAGCACAACCCATTCATATGTAAATATCACAGTTCAGACTATTTTCAGTGGGGGGCCAGTAGCCCCTATCTTAATCTTGGTTGCCCCTGTCTGCCTGACATCTTGTGCCCGGGTCTCAGCTGCCATGAAACCCGAACACAGCATTCAAAACCCGAACTGTCCAGGTGAATCCTGGACAGGTGGCAACCCTAATGTTTGCCATGTGGCATGCATAGAGCAGCAGCAAAGAAGTCACAGCAAAGGAGCTCATGCACCTTTCTGAGCTTTGCACGCTTGTTGCGCATCTTTGCATACGGAAAGTGTGTCTTGCTTGGTGTATTTTGGGTGCCAGTAGCAATAAATGGTGCTGCAAGCGTGACATGCGTTTCATGAATGTATGCAAAATTGCTGGATTTTGCACACATTCATGCGCTACACTAGTGTGAAGGAGGTCAAATGGGCTGCCCTATGTGAGACTTGCAACAAACATGCATAAATGTGGCATATGTTGTCTCGGTTCACAAATGTGAAGGGGAATTTAAGATCAGATTAAGTTTACACCTCTACACAGCAACCAATTTCAAATGCAGCCACAATATGCAACCATCAAAAATGCGTCACAAACTGTTTTTTTGTGACTAAAATGGCCTGGATGGGAAGGGGGTTTAACACCGCGGATGTCAACTGGTTAAGCTTGCCTATGTATTCTTGATGCCATTTTCATCAGAAATGCTCAACAGTGCCTAAGTGACCAGCAACCCTGAGATCTTAACTACTAACATTAACAATGTTACAATGCATTTAGAGGACAACCTAAAGCTGAATTCCTGGATAAGCAATTGTCCAAATATAAGCGTTATGCGCATTTCTACTTGAATCTTAGTGAGCTTTGTGTATTTCTTCCACATCTGTGCTGTAATCCAGTGTGAACATTTTCCTCTGTGCAGGAGCATTGTGTAATAAAGACTGGTCACCTCTGCTCTCTCTCCATGTGCAGGGTGACTGGACTTGTCTTTGCTCCCTCCTGGAGTTTTCTGCAGGCAGCCTGTAGTGGGTGGGGCCTGCTGGGTCCCACCCACAGCTCCGCTCTCTGCACTGGGTATGTACAGCACAGTGATGATGTCACTGCTACTTTTACAAGGTAAAAACTGCAATTACAAAGGCATTTGGTGCACACAAGATGGATTTGTATCCTTCGTGGCTATTGAGGAATGTTTTTGTGCCTGGAGTTAAGCTTTAATACCAGTGTAGAACACTTGAGGTTTGAAAGGGGCATATTGTTAAGGTTCAATATCTATAATGCTTGTAATTAGAAAATTTAGTCAAGCTGTGTTTAATACTTAATTTTTTTGTATTTATTTTGTAAGAATGGGAATATAATCACGTTTATCTTGATCATGATCTTTATACAGGGAATGTGCAATCAAGCAGATATAAATATTTTACAGGAGAAACAGATGCTACATAACTGCAGTGATACATTTTCACCATAGCTGCAGATCCAAGCACGTAGACCATAATACACAGAGGAAGGTCCTAATTGCAAATGTAATTCCACTAATTACAAATTATCATGTCCTGTTTTAGTTCTGTTTGGATTCACAAGTGGAATTTTGAATTTTCTTTCTAACCATTGGGTTCTAGATAGTGGAAATATATATATATGATTGTATACAATACATTTTTAGGTATAAATGGATGTTATCCAGAATGCTTGCAAATTGGCAATACTATATGGATGGTATTGTGATGTGAGGAAATTATCAGGTGGGCAACAGAACTTTTTCCTCCACATATGCACACATACAGTCACCGACATGTATGAATAACATATGTAATCATGTATGTGAACCTTGGTGCAGAGTTAAATGTGAGCTGGAGTGCTAGGGACCAGCATTCATCTTATCTGTTCCCCCCAATCCCTCATCATTTGATTTTAAATATGCTTGAGTACAACTCATTCTAGTATATGCCAGTGAAAAAAAATATAATTTAACTTCTTGAATGCGTCACTCTCTTTTTTAAAATTAAGCTTGGCTGTAAAAGGTTATTCCAAAAGCCTCAGCTCTATATGCTCCTTGGGTCTACATCTAAATACCAGCTAAGAAATGGACACAAAGGGGCTGATATATAAAATGTTCACCCAGTGTACAGCTGGGTGACTAAGGTTCACATAGCATAATTGTCATTAAATTGAGTCGAGAAGCATAGGAATTCCTTCTCATGGAGATAAGGACTGCACAGCTGTTGTACATGAGCCTCCTGTACAAGGGCCAGGTCTCACTGCCCTCTTTTGTGCCAGCCCTGGCTGAAAGCAATAGGAATTCTCACAACAATTTCCAACCAATTTTTTTTTACCTTCAGTTTTGCTCAGTTGTATAGGCACCACTCCTGTACTGAAGTTACTGTCTTTGACTTCAGTGCAAACTGTGAGCCTTGTACAGTGTGCATTAGAAACTGCAGCACATCAGACAGAGCCTGCTCATTTGCCCCAGCACCATAAAGCTCTTTCCTTCATAGCCTAGCTGTCCCTGTCCCTTCCTATCTCTTTGGAAATAATTCCTGTTGTACCTCTAGGATGGCAAATGAAGGAGGCATGAAAAACTTAACAAGTTCTCTATCCAAAAATAATTCAAAAATGACTCTAGATACGTTCTATGAAACAATAAATTAACTGGTAAATAACCAGTTATCAGTTATTGCACAGGAGGTAGTTCAGCTGTTAACAAATTATAGCAATGGCTAAAGAAATACATAAATGCAGGAATTACTGCACCACTTATAATATGTATAATCAGCATTTGAAAAACCTTTGTTTACTACACATAATAATCTGGACATGGACATGATAAAGGTGTCACAGGATCTGACTCTAAGGGGTCTATTCACTAAGCTGCCGTAGGCAGCCGAGGGAAAGGCCGACCTGAAGTGAAGTGAGCCGAACGCTGTTCGGCTATTCACTTCAGGCTGGTACGGCTGATTTCAGCCGTATATCGGCTGAAATCAGCCATTCATTTGGTGTCTTCCCTCAGAGGGACCGAGCAGAACAAAAAATAGTTAAAAAAGTAAAAAAAAAAAAAAATAGAAAATGATCGTGCGGAGCTAGCAATGACAGCCAGCTCCGCCCAATAGTTTTCTATTGGCCGGCGGTTCTGCTGCCGTAAAAAAAAAAGAAAAAAAATAACTCTCTAGGGCAGTCTCTAGTCTCCCGCTCTCTAGTCTCCCGCTCCAGCCGCCCAGGAGAGAAACACTGCTTTTTCTTTTTTTTTCTTTATTCTGGCACGGAGCCGTGTCAGAATAGAAAAAAATATATTTTTTGCCCATAGGATTGCATTGCTAGATTCATATTGGCTATTTCAATTTGCAATAGCCAATAGTAAACTAGCATTGTACCCGCTCTCTGCTGATGGACCTGATGGAGAACTGCAGCAGAGGGCGGGTACAATGCTAGTTTACTATTGGCTATTGCAAATTGAAATAGACAATAGGAATCTAGCAATGTATTCCTATGGGCAAACATTTATTTTTTATTTTTTCTATTCTGACACGGCTCCAAGCAGTGTTTCTCTCCTGGGCGGCCGGGAGCGGTAGACTCCCGGAGCGCCCGGGAGAGTTTGCTGTCTGGGGATCAGTGTCCCTGGTTAGCTGGTAACCAGGAACGCTGATCTCTCTGCAAGTGGCCGGAGCTGGCTGGCTCCGCCCAGCTGTCGGAAGCAGGCTGTCGGACGCTCAATGGCCGGCCGCTCGGCCAGCTTCGGCTTTCAGCGCGGCTCAGCCGAGGCATATGCCTTCGGCTCAACTGAGCCGCTCAGCTAAGTTCGGGAGCTGTACGGGCTATTGTGAATAGCCTGTACAGCAGCCCTTCGGTTCTACTAACCTTTGGCTGCTTCGTGAATAGACCCCTAAGGGTACTAAACAGCCGCACAATGCTTGTTATGGTTTTTTACTTCCCCCATGGCCAATGTTACTTGGCTGAGTTTTTTGTTTACTGCTTTTGTACCTGCTTAATTTATCATCTTACTTTGTTACCATCTTATCCTTCATCTAATAATTTCTTTCAAAAATGTTCTTTTTTTACATATTGTTTTATGTATCTCCTATAATTAGTTTTTCCTGTTCATTTTCTCATTCTTTTATCTTATCATTTATTACACATAAATATACATAGATTCACTGTACATTAGGGGTTCTCTTTATCCTACATTATATACTGTTTCTTGATAAGTCACTGTGGTTATATCTATTAATGCTTTGAACAACACTTAATATACAGTAATGATCATTGTTAGGTGTTGCCTTTTTAGTTTCTTTATATATTAATTTCTCATCTATGTGTATATTCTGGTCTATATTATATTTTATATACTGATAGATTATTAATGCACTATTTAGACCTGGGCCTATATCCAGCAAGGGCATTAATTTAATATATCTGGGTGGCCATCTGGGTGGCCATTTATATGGGGGTGTGTGTTTTTAAACAGTTTTAAAATTTAGTTTGGGGATTTGTTTTGTTTTGTTTTCATTTGTGAAATTGTGTTACTTATGGATACATTTTAGTGGCAATTTATTGCCTTTTTGTAAGTGCTTTACATTTTGGGAGATTGTTTTTTGGCTAATAGTACTTAAAGATATAGTCCACCCCACCTTTACACAATTTCTCGAAAAAGGTATATAAAAAATGGTAAAATACAAATAATTACAAATATAGCTGCTTGTTATTCTTGAGGGAATCCCCTAGCACAAAGAACGTGACAGAATTAAGAATGATCCCTTGTACTGTTCACAACAGGAGAAGTGAAACTGTCTAAAGTACATTCACATTTCATTTCTGTCATTCTAAAATGATGTAAAACCATAAAGATTGTGCATAAATACTTTGTCAAAATGTATCATATGATAAAGTAAGTGAATTTTCCATGGTGATGTAAATCCTGTGAACGCGTGGGTAGATATGTCACAGGGTACATGAGTTATACCAGCTCAGAAAATCTATGTTTGCTTCCCACGCACTCAGGGTATGGGGAAAATAAATAAAAAACTTTTCCCAAACCAGTGGGTTTTTAGAAAAGAACCAATGTAAACATACTGTAGATTACAGTAAATGCTTTTTTTTTTAGTTTGCGGCTCAGTTGCATTGAATTATTATTTTTTTTAACCAAATATGGTAGGGCTTCTCAGATTTTTTGTTTTAGGTTGTATAGCTATACACATTCTATCTTGGAAGTGGCATTGCTTTGATGTCTGTATGTAGGTGCCAGTGTATACACATATAGAACAGAAGTTCTAATGGTAAAAATGTCATAATGTATGAGCGCCCTTGTTAATGAAAAAGGAATAAAAAACAAACAAACAATGCAAGTGCGAATTGTTGTCAATAACAAAAAAACAGTTGACTGGTTACATATTCTAGCCTGATCTAGAAAAATAATAATTGGAACATCACCATGATCATGGAATCTACTTACCAAATGTTTGCTTTTGGAACTTTTCTTAAAAGGAATTGGTCCTGAAGACGTAAAGGCTTGGACATGCCGCAGTTTACTAAATAAATAAAGTAACATGTTTCCAATGAGTTTTGTCAATGTTCAGTTTAATGCCACAATGTATTACTAAATTTATTGTCGGGACAGACATTTGGAACAATTATGTGTAGCTCCTCTTGACACTCCTACCACGTTTTTGGTAGCTCTTGGTTAAGGTGAGTGATTAAATAGTAAGTGCCAAAATTATGAATTATCCACTTCTAATAATGTGGTACTGGAAGTATGGCTTTAACAAAGTAAAAGAGAGTCCTAGATTGCTTTAATCTGCTATACAAAACTGTAATATTTGTTCACATGTGACAGTTTTGCTGAAGGTTTTAGTCCACCAAAATATCATGCCAGTCATGGGTTGCATGGACTGAGTTATCCTTTGGGTTTTTAAATCTCTCAAGGACTCTAGGAAATCTTACAGTCATCCTGTTGCATTTTGCACAAATAACTTGAATCTAGTTATTTGTTACAATCTTGAAAATAGTTTGAATCTTATGTAATCGTAGTTGCTGATGTATAGGCTTCAGAACATATTCCCCAATATCTCACAAATTAAAACCCCAAATGAGAGGTGGTCTAACTTTGCAGCATGCAGCAAAACTTTAAAGACATAACTTACAGAGATAGAGATGCATTTGTACTATTGACTAAGAACACAATAGGTAATGTGTGTGTGAATAGTAAAAGAAGACTTTCATCCAGTGATGTTTCTAGTTCATGTACTATTGTTGTTTACAAAATAGTTGTTTGCCATATCTCCTAGTGTTGTCATTTCAAATAAGCATTCTTTGTTTGCAGGTGTTCCAGACTCACCTATACCAAATGGCCATTCGCTTCCGGGAAGGGATTTCCTTCGGAAGCAGATGAGAGGGGATCTCTTCACTCAGCAGCAACTAGATGTGTTGGATCGGGTGTTTGAGAGGCAACATTACACCGACATCTTCACAACTACAGAACCCATCAAACCAGAACAGGTATTACAACTATGCTGAACATTTTAGACTCAATTTTTACATATAATATCTAGTTTACCTGTAAGAAAGGAAATAACTTTCTTAGAACTGTTTCCCTCTAACCCTAAAGCTAACTTTCCCTGTAACCATAACCCAAACTTTATTCTTCCCTGATACCCTAACCTTCACATTAGTCCTCCCTGTTACCCTTTGAGAAAAAAATCTACATATTAGTTCACAACAGCACAACAATCATGACCTTTGAATAGTATATACGTTAGCAGTCTCTCCCACTCCCATTGATTACTGTTTTTGTATGTTTAAGAATTAGGTTCTATTAAAATCACTACTTGCTGAGTTTTCATTTATTCACTTTTATGTGTAACTTTGTGATTGGATATTTGTGTTGACACCCACACCCACCCCATAGCTGAATGTACAGTATACAAGTCTAACTTGCCATAATATACCTTGAAACAGATAAAGAGACTGACTGCATATTGTCCATCTGTTCCCTGCATTTGCATATCTAATGAGGCCCAGTCTTTATTGATATCCAAGACACCTTACACCAGGGGTGCCCATTGGGTAGATCATGATCTACCAGTAGCTCTCAACGCTGATGCTGGTAGATTACGAAGGGTGTGAATGGTGGCCTCTTTATTCCATTTTGGTATATTTATTTAGCTGTGCACACATGGTTACCTATTAGCCTGAGTCTGCTGAGCCAAGCTCCCTGACACCTTTCTGGTGGATACTGGTGGTTGAAGTGCTATGTATTACATCAAAGAATATTAGTTTACACAGCCTGTTGCACTACACTGTTTGCAAAATACAGCATGGTGAACCAGGAGAGAGAGAGCGGGGAGAGACAGACAGGAAAGAGAGAGAGGAGAGACAGACAGGGAGAGAGCAAGGAGAGACAGCCAAGAGAGCGAAGAGAGACAGCCAGGAGAGAAAATGAGGAATGACAGCCAGGAGAGAGAGGAGAGACAGCCAGGAGGATCAGCAAGGAGAGACAGCCAGGAGAAAGAGCAAAGAGAGACAGCCAGGAGATCGAGGAGAGACAGCCAGGAGAGAGAGAGAGAGAGAGATAGAGCGAGGAAGGTTTTTTTCGTTGGTAGATCTCATGTAGCTCGTCATTTGAAAAGTAGATCTCAACACTAACCCTCCCTGTAACCCTAACCCAAGCTCTAACTCCTTGTAAGCCTAAGCCTCCCCTGTCTCTCCCTATTGACCTAATCCTCACACTAACCCTCCCTGCAACTTAAGCCCTTAAAAAATTATTCTTGCAACTTTATCCCTCATACTAACCCTTTCTCATATTTACCTTACCTGTAATGCTAATCGATACTCTGTATAACCCTAACGCTCCTACTAATAGTCCATGTAACATTAATCTTAACACTATCCTTGCCTGAATAGCTAACATAACGCCTCCTTATATAACCTTTTGTTTGTATATGTACCTCTTCTTTACTGAATATTCACATTACTGCATTGAAAGACATCAGTGCCAAAATACTGGTGCTGGAATTTACCCATTTGTTCACAACCAGCCATCAGTATCATAACTCTAACCAGCTAACTGATAACAGGTCAAATATTGCTCCTCTGGTTTACAGCACTTCATGCTAAATACTTTTTGCATTGCTTTACTAATGGGAATGAATAACAGTTTTGTACATCATTTCTTTCTATGGGCGATAAGGGTACCAGCAGCTTTGTCTGCTTCAGCTGCCTTAAATGTAAATTTTTGGAGATACTTTTAAAAGGGAAAGAAATTGATATTTAGTTACTGATGTTAGGCACTTTGCCAAAATCTCAGGAAAAGTGTGCAGACATTTTAGATTGTTTCCTGACAGTCAGGGTCAATTTATTGTCTTGATACTATATTCTGAAGCGAGAACTTGAACAGAATGCACAACTAATCCCTAAACACTTTGAATTATGAGATCTCTGGGGTGTGCAGATTTCAGGTAAACATCTAACCCTGGCACAGCACTTTTTCATATCTGTGTAAAAATAAATAAATAAATATATATACATATATACACACACACACACACACACACACACACACACACACACACACACACACAAACAAACACATGTATGTATGAATGGATGAGATGTTTTAACCACCAGTTCTATGCATTTATTACATTTTAAAGTATGGGGCTTGAAATATTGGCAACTAATTGTAATTTAATTGAAATATTTTGTGCTTGCCATTCCGTTAAATATATTTTTTCTTTTTACATTCTATACAAATCAATACCATATATACAATGCAAAATATAATATAACTAAAGCAGTGGATAGTTAAAACCTACAAACTACATTTATCGTTTCACTATACTGATCTTTTACTGCCAAATGGGGTTAACGCAGTTTTCGCTAGCCCAGTGTGTTCAAGGTAACTTAAAAACAGACTACAGGTAAGAGAGGGGTGGGATTTTGAACTTCTTACATAGGAGATATTTGCAGCTATAAAAGTAAATTAGGACAGTTAGGGTATATCTGGGACAAATAAGATGCTACATTTGTGTCTTAAGTTCTGCTTTAAATATCCTTGAAAGCTATCTTGTTGATCCTTAGTATCACTATAGTATATTCTATTAATCCTGTATTTAGCACAATCATATTCTGTAGTTGCTTGCAGAAGGTTGATCTAGATCCTGTAAAAGAAGAGATGTCATTACTAGTATACTTTTTTGTTTTTCCTTTTATATTTTCACTTTTAATGATAAGCCTGCCTATATGAGCCCTCCCTCAGCTACTATGCTTGTGGTCTCTAGGGATGAGCTTCAGGTTTGGGTTGAACATGAATTCAACCTGAACCCAGCCTGTTTGCAGCAAACTGCAAATAAAATGACCTGCCCAAATGACCTGGCCAGCCAAAAGTCATTAATTTAGCAGCAGGATCATTAATGCCACTAAATGTCAGCTTGTTTTAAATTGTAAATAAGCCAGCAGGTATCCTGGGGGATGTGATTGACCAAATATGTTCATGACCATACTCAGTGAATGGCATCACTCAGCATCCCCAGTTGGTTTGTTTACACTCAATAGCAAACCTACATTTGCAATAAAGGACAGGATTTCCATGTTGTCAGACTGTCGCTCATAGTGATTAATGCTGGATCAACATTACTAGATGATGTGATTGATGTTGGATTTACATAGGGGAACATTGTTTTTAATTTTTGTTTAATAAATAACTTTTTCTACGGTGTCTGTATTTTCATTTAAGATTTTTTTTTTTGTAAATGAGCAACAAGGGGTACTATGTACCTCATACTTATTCTTATACTGCAGAGGATACTGGGTTCCTGGCCAGCGGCTAAATGTGAACAATGTAATGTAAAGGCCAGTGATCCTATATGGTCAATGACATCCCCCAGCATCTCTTGACCTGTATGTTTACATTCAGCAGCCAGCCGGGGACTGTCATTTACAACAATCTTAGCAATGGGGTAGCATTATCGTTGAGGTGGTCTACCTGTTGGTGGGTCATCAGGGGGTTGCTTATTGTGTGGGCGCTCTGCTTATTTATTAACTCAATACAGTTTTATCTTTTAGATTTAGTCAGAAAATTATTTTTTTTGTGCACGGATACTGATTTTGGTGTGTTTTAACAATTGAATTGTGTATTTTTATCGGTTTAATATTAATTTGAGAAACATTTGCGCAATTATCGCAGGGCCTACAAATTTAGCATCACCATCTTTTTATTCTACCGGGCCTGCGCTTTCAGAAAATATATGGTTTGGGGGGGTCTTTTACAAACGCTAGCAACGCAGCAGTTGAAAATCAAACCAATAGGAAAAAATTGCAGAAAATTCAAAAATGGCTTGGCCAGCTGATTTGAAAAATGTTCCGGAGGGCTTGGCAGCGAAAGGGTTAAACCCCATCCACTTGACCCCACATGACAGTGCTCAGGCTGTGTGTAAATGGGTAAAGAATTAAGGATAACTGCAGTATGTTGAAGGGCACATTTTACCTCTTCCTTTTTATTTCTGTGCTCTGAGACCTGTTGTCACAGTCACAGGCATTTGTACATTATACTTTCCACAATTAGCTGTCCAGAGTCATATATAATGGAGAGGATTGGTAGGGCTTTGCTAATTGTATGCTAGGGCTGTCTATTTGTAGCAGTTTGTGATCTGTTTATCCAGTAATTACTTGTGTACAATACAGAATAGAAATAACTTATAGCTTCTAGCAATAAAAAATATTGTCATTGATTTACTAAAGTAGCAGTTAATGTTACGAAAGTGAATGTTCATTTGGCTTAGTGAATTAAGTAAAGTTGTTTTCACTGTGAATACCCAATCATGTGTGGGGCAATTAAAAGAACAAAATGTATCCATGCATGTGATTTTTTAAGTTAACACAACTCCACATTATTCAACAAGTAAAAAGAACAAGCTCTGATAATGCAAGGAAAGGAAAGAAAGGGGGCTGAGGTTATATTTACGAGGTTGCTTGGTATCTCTAGATATATAAAAAGAGAAGTGTGTTTTAAGTGCAATAATCAAATTAATCAAAGGAAATCTCACCGCTCCAATTCCTTAGCCACCATCAGGACTCCCCAGGTGCTGGTCTAATAGGTGCGTCTCCACCTTAGAATGCAGCAGTATACGAACAGACCGCACTATCCAGAGAATTCCAATACTGCAGACTTTATTAAAATTCACAGCAAATCCAGTATATCAGTGAATAAAACCTCTCACATGTTTCACCCGAAGGCTTATTCATAGAGGTCATGAAGGCTATGAATAAGCCTTCTGGTGAAACATGTGAGAGGTTGTAGTTGGTTGGGGATGTGCAGAGCTGGCATTTGTTGCTTTATACACATTTATTCACTGATATACTGGATTTGCTGTGAATTTCAATAAAGTCTGCAGTATTGAAATTCTCTGGATAGTGCAGTCTGTTCGTATACTGCTGCAATCAAATTAATCACATCAAAATCAAAATAGTTAATATTGGGACCTAAAGGTCAATTAAATATATTTTGGGACTCTCTTGTAGAAGAAGTTTTGAAAAAGATAAAGGGGCTGATTTATAACTGGGCGAACGCTGTTGGCAGGGTATTGCCGCCACTAGATGGAGCAGGGGAGCACAAGAATGGCCAAAATTTCATTTAAAACTAATTACATTTGTTCAGTTTGGCAGTTTACTTTGAACTGCTTAGGTATTGCTGTTTTTTTTTTTATTTGAAAGAATCATCTTATTGTGCTTACATTGTTATTATTTCCTTTGCAAGAATTGTATTAAAGGAGAACTATGGGGTCAGTGTTTTTCCCCATAGTTCTCCTTGGGGTAACGGGAGGACACAAACTAGTGTCCTCCCGTTACCCTAAGCTCAGTATACCGCGAGCTACAGCTCGCGGTATACTGAGACGACGCACCTGGAGCGGATCCCGGCTTAGATGACGGGATCCGCTCAGCTGCGTGAGTGACAGCTGGCTCTGCCTATCTAGAGGCAGAGCCAGCTGTACCCGCCCCCTCCCCATCCGTTCCGCCAGTCAGCGCTGGCAGATCGGAGCGGGGAGAGGGGAATCCAGCCCCTCCCCCTGTCACGGCAGAGAGCCGTGACAGGATCGAGTGGTGATGGAACTCGGTATGTGTTCTCTCACCTCCCGATCTACTGAGCCGACCTGTGACAGTCTCATTGTCACAGGTCGGCTTAGAACTATGAGGTGAGTGGAAATCACTCATGTCATAGTTCTCCTTTAATGTTGGAGAAATTTATATACAAGTGTAATGACAATCAATGCATAGTGTTTATAGAGTAGAATAATGGGCTAGGCAATGGATAGAATATTCATACCTTGAATCAGGTGACCTCGAGGTGGCATTATTAGTGGGTTGTAGAAATAGAAGGAGCTTGGTAGAGACTGGCTGTCAAATTGGTATTCACTTATTCTTAGTGGACACTTTGGGGTTGATTTACCTGCGTTCACTTTGATTACTCAATCATGTTGGAGGCAGATTTAAAAAAATAGGATGTTTGCTAAAACATGATTAGTTAAGTGAACACTACCTAATTCTATTTACTAAGCTCAGTAAAAATTCACTTTTTAAAGTGAACATGAGAAATCTGAGGCATATAAAGGTGCTCTTGCCAATTCTCATTTTGTGCATTTACTAATTGAAATATTTTTCTATTTTCTCTAGTTTTTTTGGTGTATCCTGTTATTATTTTTTGCTCTGGTTATCACCATTTCTGTTATTTTAGCAGGTTCTGGTAAAATAGAATAGGTGTGATTTGCTAATACCCTGTATTCAAAGTTTTAACAACAGTTTGCTACATCATTTTTGCTGGATATAGGAAATGCAGGGGAAGCTTTGGATAATGATTGGCAGCCCTGTTATTAACTGTTCCACACCACAGCATGTTCTTTTTTTGCAGCTGTCTGTTAATGTAAAATGGAAGAATTAATGGTTAAATGTTTTCCATTTATTGCGACATCAATATATCTTGTTAAGCGGAACCATGAGATTAACAAGTTGATTTGTTCCTAGGAGAGATCACCGACATGGATTAAATTGATAAACTTACATGCAGCCTTGCATTTAAAATCCACTTTAAAATGATCCCTTATGATCTGTGTTGAAACAGTGTTGTAGTAGTCACTACGAGAGTTCTAACACAACATGTTTTGTTGGATTAAAGCATTTTAAGTTTGCCAAAGATAAATGTTATGAGTAAAAATCCAGCTAAACTGAATGAAAGAAAGATTCCAGAGACTGTGCAGCTAAACCTCTATGGTAAATATATTGTCTTCATAAAGTTTTTTTTTTTTAACCAATACTTTATGTGCCTTGGTGTGGTGCCCTAATTCTGAATATAACCTTAACACATAAAAGCTTTGGAATTGAACCTCAACACACCTTCTCAATGCACAACCAAGGCAATGCTATAATATGTGTTGCAGTGTGCTGCACTGCTGAAAATACGGCATGCAACATTTTTGGTGTGATTTGGTCCAGAAAGTAAGAGAAAATCTCTCTAAAAGGGACAAAGAAAACTTTAAAAATCAGGTAGAGGCTTAAACCATTTCCCTTTTTATCCAAAAAAGTAAACTTTAAATTTTATATCTTTATAGTTAAAGAAAGTTTACGGTCAACAATACCATAAAATATGATGTAAAAGATGACGGCAAAGAAGATTGGCAGTGAACTTTTTACTCATAAAATCTATTGATACTGTAATTGTATATGACAACTACAAGTATTATACTGTACATATTGCACTAGGCAGTGGTGTTCATTTGAAGGAGAACTATGAGTTGAGTGCTTTTCACTCACCTCATAGTTCTAGCCGACCTGTGACAATGAGACTGTCACAGGTCGGCTCAGTAGATCGGGAGGTGAGCGAACACATACCGGCGTTCGCACACCTCTCGATCCTGTTATGGCTCTCTGCCGTGACAGGGGAGGGGCTAGATTCCCCCCTACCCGCTCCGATCCACCAGAGCTGACTGGCGGAACGGACGGGGGAGGGGGCGGGTACAGCTGGCTCTGCCTCTAGATAGGTAGAGCCAGCTGTCAGTCACACAGCTGGGCGGATCCCAGCACAATTGTCGGGATCCGCTTCAGCTGCGGCGTCTCAGTATACCGCGAGCAGCAGCTCGCGGTATACTGCGGCGTCTCTGTATACCGCGAGCTACAGCTCGCGGTATACTGAGCCTAGGGTGACAGGAGGACGCTAGTTTGTGTCCTCCCGTTACCCTAGGGAGAACTATGGGGAAAAGCCTTAACCCCATAGTTGTCCTTTAAAGGCTGAAGGTTTTTATTTTCTCAATGATGTATTTAGCCAACATGTAATCATAATGTCATAGCTCTGGTTGGTTCTTGATTGTCAGTGGGAACCTAAAGTGTCAGTGATAACCAGGATTTCAAACCACAAGCCCAAACAAAGTGTTGGCTAGTGGCCCCCAAGGAGGACAATTTTTAAAATGTATTCCTAACACATTTACATATAGATTGTAGGCAGGAAGATTCGAAGTCTCAGCTTCAAGGAAGTCTGTACTAACTGAAAATGCATGATGCCTGCTGACCTAGTTGCCAGGCTGTAATGCTGATACAATGGCTTGAATCTTTTTTGAGGTGCAGATAAGGAGTTCTGACTTCTCTATGACTATGTCTAATCTGTATACTTGTCAGTGACTCAGAAAGTGGTTACACCATACAACCAGGCAATTGCAGACCCTATATTTCTCTCAGTGCATGCTTATTTTAAGAATAATTAGCCAAGTACACTAGTTTTAAACTCAAGGAACAACATTCCTCTTATACACCTCAATGCCATGTTAACTAAATGTCCATGGTTCCTGGCTTTCTTTTTTTTCTAAGTGGCCCTACATTTGAGTGGGCAGAAATGGAAAACAGTGGGCCAGATTTACTAGCGTGAAGTTAGGTGATGTAAAATGAATGGTGTTCACTCCAAATGCCCAATCATGGGAAAGAGAAGGTCTGTGTTTTTAAATTCTCTGTGTATGACTGGATGTTTGAAAGAGCACAGGTTCATCACACTTTATTTTAAACTTTGGTAAATAAAGTCTAATTGGGAAAATTAATAAAAAGTGTCGGATACAAGTTCTATCTTAATTGGTGCAGCTGCCCATAGCAAGCAATCAGCTTCTATCTTTAGTTTTCTTCCACACAGCATGGAAAATGAATATTTAAAAGCTGGGACAGGACTTAGGTTAAAACTAACAGGGTTATTCACAAAAGGGTGAAGAGTTTGGAAAAGGCAGAAGAAATGAACAATCTAGGACAACATAGCTGGACTGGAAAGTAAGCTGAATTGGATAATTTTTCCAAATCAGCTATCTTGTCCTATATTGTTCACGTCTCCTGCCTTCTCCAAACTCTTCACCCTTTTGTGAAAAACCCTGTAAGTTGAGACAAAGTATACTGTCTCACTTTACTTTTTGCCTATATTGGGGCAAAAAGTAAAGTGAAGCAATATAGACATGGCAGCGTTCATGACAGCTCTAGCTTCAAAGTAGTGGGAAAGTTTGAGTTTGGTACCAGTTGGTAAAACAAGTCACAAAACAAAAACCTGGCATGTGCCAAAACCAGGTGATTTGTCAACTGTTTTCATCAGATCTCTTTTTCTGTAGTAATTTTGCCAGGATAAAAGCTGTAATACCTAAGGGTGTCCATATACTGTGCGAATTTCGCACAGTGTGTGCCGCTATCGGCACACTTTCGGCTGGCATCCCTCGATCAGCTGATTGAAGCAGCCATTAAACCTTTGTACGATCAGAGCCGGCAGCCAACGAGTATTCTGACAACAGCAAGCGGGCCGCTGTCAGCATGCAATGCAAACATCGGGATTTCTCGATTGACACACTCCTATGTTGGAGGAATCTGCTCTATTTTTTTCTTCAGCCCGTTGGTTGAACAAAAAAATTAAGAGCGGTGTATGACCAGCTTCCTCTGCCTAAGAGAACCAGTCATGATTTCTCTTCCACAGAAATCTGAATATTCAATATTTGATTAGTAACATTGTACAGTCTTGCTAATGAAAGATTTATATTTCTACTTATTTAGTTTTATTGATTTGTCTTAGCCTGGATGGGGGTCAAAGGTCATTTGAAATCTGACAGCTGCTGTCTGTCAATTGCGTGCACATTTAGAAGGTGAGATGGGTGTGCGGTCAGGAATTTAACAGGGCCACCAGAATCAGCCTTTTAACCTTCCAAGGCTGGAATTCCTAAATGCAAATCAGGATAGGGCAGAGCTTCAATAGGTCTCAAATACTCAAAGTCCGTATAACCATTTTTTTTAATATGAAAAGGACTAAAGACAGCATTTTGTCTGCTATTAAATAATAGATGCAGTTTAAATCTTCTAAAATCCAAGCCAAAACTGTTATTTAAGGCATTGACCCGATAAGTTATTATTTTTATAAAACATTTTTTGTTAGTTTTAAGCAAGTTTAAGCAAGATTTATCAAGGATTAACTTTTTGCAGACTTTTTGTCTTGATCTTGTTTTTATCTTTAAGTACATTTTCACACTGTTGTTTTGTTAACACCAATCTAGGGGCAGTTTTTTTTCATGCCAAGAAGATCGTTGCAGTCAGCAGAACACTAATTGCATTCTTAGATGCATGACAAAGTGACTAGAATGCTTTTGGAATTACCTACTGACAAGGAACATCACACACCAATATCTCACATATGTCCATAAGAGTGCTAATTGTAAATGCAGAAACACACAGCAACCAATCAGAGGTTATCTTGTACTGGTCTGATTTCAGTAGAGTGAAATCTGGTTGAATCTGGTATGCATGTAAGAATTATCATTGTTTATGGAAAAGGTCCTAGTCTCATTTAGGTCAGACAGAGGCATTTTTTGAGCTGCTGATGTCCATTTGCACTTTAGAACAGGCTGTAGACAGTTTATTTAGTTGCCTATTAGTTTAATGCTATGAAGACCTCATCTTTTTTATCTGGAGGCAGGTTCACCTTGACAGCTAAGTAATCTGTAATAATTTTGCAATCATCCCTTTTACAACTATTTTACTGTGTAACAAAGATATGTACACCTTTCCATTTCCAAGTAGTTTTTGGTCCTACAAGTAAATGTCATGTCGCAAGTAGATGATACCATCCGAATAGAAATGTCAAGTTTAGTGGATCAGAATTTAGATTATTTTACAGGGGTGCTGATTTCCAGTTGGTGTCCCTCTAGCTTAATAATTTGCAATCTCCGCGGAGATTTCCAAATATAAGCAACCTATAGTTTAACCATATCCTTTAAAGTGTCTGGAACCAAAAGGGAGTGTTTGGGATAAACTATCTACGGATGTCTTACATTTCTTAGAGGCTGTAGAAGCATCTACCTGTCATAGTTCCTGACTCTGGTCATACCTCCTAGGGGCATTGTTTAAAAAATATATTATCTATTTAACCATTTGATACCGGAGCAATTTGTTTTGCACATATTCAAATCTGCATTTTTATGCTACAAAATTACTTTAAACCCCCAAATTTTCCCCTATTTTCCCCTATTTAAACCCCTATTTTCTAAATGCAGAGGCCCTGTAGAAAAAAGGATGGCAGTTGGAATTATGTTGCACAATATTTGCATAACTGCTTATCAAATCTATTTTCAGTAAAAAGATACACTCAAATGAATTTTAGTGCACACAAACATAATATAATTCACAATTAGTTTTTGTACAAAATAAACAATGTGGTTGTGTTGAGTAGAAAACTGATACCAACTTTGTCAACCTCAAAACTGTGTGCACCTGCAAAATTGTGACAAACCTGGCAAAATTATAAAAACGCAATGTTTTAAATGCTTTAAAATCTCATTAGTTAAAGTTAACCATACATGAGGTACCGTATATACCGTGTTTCCCCGAAAATAAGACACTGTCTTATATTTTATTTGGCTCAAAAAAACACACTAGGTCTTATTTTCGGGGTAGGTCTTATTTTTCTTTTTAATGTACAACAATCCACACTTATTCATGTAGAAAAGTCCACATGTATTCATGTACAAAAATATGGTGATCAGGGCAATCAGGGGTGCCGTAGCTTTACAAGAGCATTTTGCTAACCAATCACTGGCCAGAATGAGCGAAGTGCACTTTCACTATCGATTCCTCACAGGCGGAGCACATTTGGTATTACTCCTCCTGTGACAGGAGCCGGCGCTATAGAGGAGGCATCGGCTTATGCAGCTCTGCTCCCTCCAGTGCCGCCTCGCCTCCTCTAGCGCTGGGCTTCATTGGCACCGCTGATTCTCTCCTGCCTCTCCCGCGGCTCTTCAAGTTCACCCTTATGCCACCACCGGCCCTGGGAATTGTCACAACTAGGTCTTATTTTCGGGGTAGATCATATATTTTAAAAATTCTCACAAATAGTACTAGGTCTTATATTCGGGGTAGGTCTTATTTTCAGGGAAACAGGGTACTCGGTATACTTTTTGCCAGTTTTTTGTGGTAAAATTAGGTACCTCGGCTTATATTCGGGACGACTTATACTCGAGTATATACGGTACCTAGAAATAATTCCTTTACTCCGGTTTGTGCAGTGATTCCCAATAAGCTTTAGAGCTGGACTAGGACATATGCCAGGAATCTTGAAGTGGTTAATATATTATTTACTAGCTAAGCTTAAATCATGTTTCAGTAAAGATAAATTATATAATTTGCTTTGCTGTTTGAGCATTTTGTCCAGCTTTGGGCACTGTTTAGAGTATGCCTGGTTGGTATATCTATTTGCAGTTTTATTTCAAGACTTAACAGAGTATTGATACTTCTTGACGGAAGATTGTGTTGAGTTAGTATACCTGCTTAGAGTGAATGGGGTATTCGTACATTTTGATGGAAGATTGTAATGGACTGGAATAGCTGTTTAGGCTAAACAGGATACTCATACATTTTGACAGAAGATTGAGCTAGTAAAGCTATTTTAACTGAACAAGGTATTCATGCATCTTGAATGAAGATTGGGATGAGTTGGTATAGCTATTTAGACTGAATATGGTGTTGAAACATCTTGAAGGACACCTGGGTTGAGCTGTATAGCTATCTTTACTGAATAGGGCATTGGCGTCTTGACTCAAGATTCGGCTGGGTTGGTATAGCTGTTTAGACTGAACAGAGTATTCAAACATCTTCACAGAAGATTGGGTTGGGTTGGTATAGTTGTTTATACTAATCACAGTATTCAAACATCTTGAAGGAAAATTGGGTTGGATTGTTATAGCTGTTTAGACTGAACTCAGCATTTATACATCTTGACAGAGTCAGTTGTGGAAGTGATTGTATAACTGTTGAGCTAAAATAGAAATCTTTAAAAAATTAAAACAGTTACTTCTTCCTAACTAAATAGTTTAGACAATATTTATGGGGTGTAAGGAAAGGACATGCACAAAATCAAGACCTTTGTTGTGTTTTCTAAAATCATAGATATTGTAAACATATATGTTATAGGGCGCTTATAACTAAGGTGATGTGTATTTAACATGTACTTACTTGAGATGCTTACATGTTGTGCAGTGTACATTTGTAAGGCCAGAACCATGTAGGGAGCTCAGTGGGAGGAGAGCACCATCCCCCAGCCAGTCACCCCTTTCATGGACTTACTAGGAGTCCTCACATCACCCGACCGTTCACACTACCGTTACATGGATGGCAAAAGTGGCAGACGGGCGGGGAGAAGGCGGGGGAAGAGGCAGAGCGGGAGGGGGGCCAAGTTGCTGCACCATGGGCCTCTGGGTTGTACTTGCCCCCTGGGCTAAAAGTTGCCAGTCAGCCCCTGGCACAGAATATCTTCACTTTAGTAAATCATTTCTTAAATATATTTTGAAAGAAAATGTCTTACTCAAGTAATGATACAGGTCTAAAAGCTTGTATTGAAATTGTAGTTACTGCTGTTAAAGACACATTGTCACTTTTACTGCAATGTAGCAGCTGTGCAAAGCTCTGCTCTGGTCACATCAAGAGTCACCAGACAGTCTCCTGCTGTAGGTTAAGAATTTGTAAAGATGTGATTTACCCCTGTAATTTCTGGTAGAACCTTGCTGCTGTCAGACTGCTGATAACAGACTGTACGAGCCTGCCCTTACTTGCCTTGCCATTCTCAGCTGCTCTTGCCATTATGACTGTAAGATTCACTAGCCATTTTTTTCTGTGGAACAATGTGTCTTGTTAATAAAGTAACACCTGTCAAGGGGAAGAATAATGGATACTACTATAAATTGTACACAAATAAATGAACTGTTGCTACTGTGGCAGTTATATATACCAAACGTGCATCAACTCTTTGTGGCTGGTGGACTAATTATACCTGCACATTGGAATGGAATGACTCAAAGTTATCTTGGTGGCTATTACTGGCCTTACTGGACAAGGACAAGGAAGTTGGTGAAAAATGTAGGCAAGACAGCAAGCTGCAAATTTCTCTCAGTATAGATTTCAAGTCATTGCTTATAACATCATTGCATGTGCTAATTACTTATGTTACAAAAATATTTCTAATTACAAGTTAGTATTTTATAATGTATTTATTAATGTATTTAAATCTATTGTACTGTGTTAAAGTTATTTGAGTATATTAATGTAAACAACCTAAAGCCATGTAATCTTGTTCCTTAATCCAACCTGCCCTAGTGAGATCTCAAGAACTTACTCAAGGCTTTTTTTTTATCAAATTATATTTGATAAGAGTTCACAGATAATACACTTTGCCAATAAATGAGTAAAGATTTTTATTTCCGTTATTGATTTTCATTCTTGAGATATAATTGTGAATTTTATATAATTATTAAACACATTGTGCAATTTTTTTTCATTTAGACCCCTGTCAGTTCCGATCAGCAGGGGATCTGTCCCTGCTGATTGGAGCAGTTTGGAAAGGATGTCACTGTTATGACATTCGTGTCTGTCCAGTTTTTTCCACCATCTTGTGATAGATTTACTTAACTAACTTACCAGACCCATGTTAGGACTACATGGAAATCAGATGTAAAGGGACATGTGTCCCTTTACATCAGATTTCCTCCAATCCATCATGCCAGAGTTGGAGGTAAGCAGATGTAAATAGATGCACATCTGCTTAGATCTGGCTGCCCATAGACTAAAGGTGGCCATACATTGTACAATTTTCGTTTGAAATTTTTTGTTTCTTGTTTCTGGCACAAACCTTCATTTGATTATACCGGGACTTCCCCATCAAGCATAGTCAAATGTCGATTTCGGAAATTATTAGTTAGCCATATTAACCAACCAATTTTTGTGACGAACGACAGAAATATTTTCCTTTTGCACATGTGCTGAGATTTTTGACAAACAAAAACACTACTAATTTATTGATTTTTGTTCAGTTAGAGACACATTTTCCAACCTGACCAATACCACAATATCAAAAAACGATAATATACCATCAACTGTTCAATTTTAGTTTGAAAGGCCGTTCGTGTACGATTATCAAACAAGAAATGGTATGTATGGCCACCTTAACTTGGGCCTCGGATCAGATAAAAAACTGACAGGCGGACCTGACTGGACTGTTCGTCTCAAAGGGGCATAACATGTAAAACACTTTCTGAGAGTTTCATGAAGACATAGAACTCTTGGGAAAATTCTTAACTTAATATCTATAAGTTCTTTTTTGCTACCTTTCATTACAATGGCATACATGGATGTAGCCAATCAAAGAGCAATGTGCAGTATCCCATGGTATAATCTTTTACTGATCTGACTTCAGTGAATTGAAAAATGGCACTTCATGCATACATTAATGTTTTTTTCCCACTAATTTACTAATTTGGTTGATTAGTATGCAAGCACACAATATTATATTTACATTCCATATTAGAAAATATGTTTTTTTTGTATTTTTTTAATTCTTTTTTTTTCTGTTTAGCGCTCCCAACCAGTTGAACCGAACACGGGGGTGTTCGGCTCATCCCTACTCCCAACCAAATATTGCAAGACAAACAAAGCATAGAATTCCAGATATTTAGAGCCTACATTAAAATATAATTTTTTCCCCCATTGTACTTGTTACTAGATGTCCTCAGTCTGATGGCCAGCATCATTCAACCTGATTTCTCTGAGCCCAGGTTACCCTGTAACTACCCCCAGCCTGTGACTGGACAGTAAAAGGAAAAGCAGCAGAATGTTGAGCTTATCCCTGCATAATTCTTGTCAGCACATGAACTGATTGGCTCCTTGTCCTGCTTCTTACTCTCACACTCCAGCCCAGCTGTACAGGGACTGCAAAGAGAGATTACAGGTCAAATTCAGGTAGCTACACTGCTTGCATTTAAAAAATAAATGTAATGATGTATTAATGATAGCAGTGCTGCATTAATTTGTGTCTTTTATATCTGCCTGGAGTTTAGCTTTAAGCTTTTGGCAGATGGTTTTATGTTCAGTGTAATAGCAAGCAAGACAGAGAACAGAAAGGAATTCTTCTATATTTACTCTCGGTAGACTATTAAGCAACAATTAATTTGGCCTTTGAGTCTTCACTAAAGCCCATAAAGGCGCACAGTTGTCAAATGGAGTTCATTTTAATTTCCTTTCAATCAGAGTAAATTATTCAGGTGATAAATCAGCTGGGGCAGCTCCTGGCTGTAATAGAAACCCTAATTCCTGGCTAATTATCCAGCCCTTTGCTGCCAACAGATCAATACACTACAAAATAGAAAAGGCTGTTGGTCTATAGTTAGATAGACAAAGACAGAAAGACAGCTGGGAAAATTGTGTCATCAACATGACCTTTCTTGAAGTTCAGAGGTCTGCAGGGGTTAAACAGCACAGATTTTTTTAAGGAGTGTGCCACCACCATTAGGATGCTAGTTTGAGAAGTATGGTAGCAGCATGGCATAGTTTACACCCATCACAGGGATGGTCTTCTATCTGCTTTGTAATTTGCTTATCATCCATGTGTCTAAATGGTCTGTCTTTAGGGATTAAGTATTTTTTTTCTAACACAGACCAGGGTTGTTCATTCATCATGTCAGTTCTGCCCTTGACCCCTGTCCTTCACCAGGGGTTACTGGAGTTTAGAACCAAACAGCACATGATGCATCTGTACTGACACCAGCATTACCATGCTAATTATATTGGCCCTAAATAGGCTGTATTTAAAAAAAAAAAAGGACAACATCTCTTTGTATAAATATAGCACTGTTTTTTTATCTAATCTCACACTGTAAAACACAGATAAATAGCTGTGTATTTCATTTAATTAAGTTAATTTTATTAACATATAAGCATAATCAAATATATTAATACATTTATATAAATAAATGACAAATAAATAGAAATAAAAATAATCCAAAAAATAATCCAAACTAGAACTGGACCTTGCACCAAATTTCTCATCCTTTACCTTCTTTTTGTAGCTCTCCTATTTTATGCCTGTAAACAGAGATGAATAAGGCATACTAGATATTTGTCTAAAGCTGTACTGCCTTGTTGGGTTGGTTATGTTTAAATTGTTTTATAATAACACTCTTCTCTTTTCACGTAAAGGTGCCCATACACCTTACGATTATCGGACGAAACTATCGCAAGGTTCAATCAGCGATAGCTAAAAAAAAAAACATGGATGAATTGCGGTAATCGACCGCAATTATTTTCGTTTGCGCTTTGCCATTGGTCCAAGCCATCCACAGAGCTCACGCCTCTAACACAGAGTAGAGTCTGTGACAGCTCTTGCCTCACCAAGTTAGGTTATACAAGCAGTGGGGAAGCCCGGTCAAAAGCTGGATGCAGCGCTGTCTGTAATTAACAGGCAGCACTCTGTCCATGACAGGTTACACAGTGCTGTGTAACCTATAACAAGCTGCTCTGAATGGAGAAAAAGCTGTCAGCTTCAGACTTGAGGCTCTGCCTCACCTGCCTCCCCTGACGGCACATCCCTACTTTAGATACACTTTCATCGTGTTTATAGAATACTTCAAGCATAAAATGGAACCGTAATAATCTCATATCTTGAAATATGTTGGTAGGCCCATTGTTTTGGTGTGCCAAGGGCAAATTTTTTTGTTGCCCCTTAATAAAAGAGAGCGAAATATCTAAACGTTATCTCTAAATGAAACCAACATTCACCCATGCAAGTTGAATTTTTTTTTCTCCTTAGCATAAATTTAAAACAGAATTTAGCATAAAATGTAAATAATGGCTGTTATGTTTTTAGGTATATGCTATACATCTGCTTATCTTTGCAAAGATATCATAAACTCCTACTTTAACATATTCTGGCATGTAGTATTATTTGCTAATAAATTACACCTGTATTTTGCATTAAAATAGTAAGTTTAAATAACCATTAAATCTCTCTTGGGCGCCCCTGGAAGTGTATGCTGAGAGTGAAAAACTGTAAAAGAAAATAATCTGACAACATTTGAATATCATCCTAATGGAAAAACACGTGGACATTCCATGTAAGGATATTCACTTGTTTTGACACCTCATTTGTTTTATCAGAGCTCTTTCCATGTCATGAGATGAGCCATTTCACCAGCTAATGTGCTGTATACCCTCTAATAGCTTTCAAATGTTATTGACAGAAGGTCAAATGAATCGGTACTGAAAATGACCTGCAGAAGATTTTTTAGGTCTTTGTAGTGATCTACCATTAAACAACACATGACAAAGTGACATCCAATAGTAAGCAACTGTTGGAAGCTAAAATTGCTTTGTGCAAGATGTTCAGACACATAAACATTCCCTGTTAATGTATGTATATTGCTTAGCTAGAAGGATTATTTGATTTGTTAAGCTTTATTTTGAATAGCATCAATAGCCAGATTAAATATTAATGTATTTTGGTTAAGGTATTTTATCTTGTGATTCTTTGCATGATGAAAATTGATAGCCAGAGAAGAAACAGTAACCATATAGATAACTTGCATTTGAAAACACAGGCATGGGGCAGTGAGAATATTGGAAATATGGGAATATTGACTAATATCATGCAGCTGTAAGAAAAGAGAGTTGTATAAATCTATATTGATGCCTACATGCCTGCTGACTTGTTTAATGAACTGCAATTGTAGTGCTGAAACTGCTAATTCTCGGGGAAAGTGCTTGATTCCCTATGTCACTTGCATTATGCATTTCACCTGACAACTATTGATTTTTAATTCGTGTTTTTTTTCAAGTTGATCAAATGATACAAGATTCTTATACACATAGAGGGTAATTTATCAAAACTGGAGCAGACAAAATCTGGAGCAGCTGGGCACTGCAACCAATCAGCTTCTATCTTTTTTTTTTTTTATCTCATTTTTAAATCTTAACTAAACAAACTGAATAGAGAAGCTTATTGGCTGCCCCGGGAAACTGCTCCAGATTTTGCTTGCTCCAGTTTTGATAAATTACCCTCATACTGGTTTTGTTTCATATTTAGACTCCTATATGGGATGGAACACCAACTGATTTTTTTTAGATTTAAAGGCAGGTTAAAACAATACAGTTGGCATATATATATATATATATATATGAAAGTATTATGTGTGTTATAATCTTTATTATTTTACTATTTTCTAAGAGGAGGGGTCAAACAGGCTACCTCTACTTGCGCAGCCTCACTTTCTCTTCTCCATATATAACAGAAGTGTAGTCCATGCAGCAACAGCGCTAAACAGGGTGACAATGCTGCAATGATTTCACTGCATTTAGCATTGTCACCTTGGTTGAGGAAGGCCCAGTCACAGGTTACATCATCAGGTATTTATAACATTTCAGAAGCTGCAAAGAACAAGATAAACTATACAGTTTGCTTCAGCTGATATATGTTTTAAATAACCTAAAGTTCTGTGTGAAAAACTTTCTTTAGCACTAGTACTTTTCCTTCAGACTTGCTTTGACTAGATTGAAGGCATGTAATATACATAGACTGAAGACAGGCATGTAATATACATTTTTTAGATGTAATTCTAATTCAGGCTGTTTAAAAGGAAGTACTGCAAATATTCCACAAAAACTGAGATAGGATACATTTTCATAGACCTTATTAGTGAAATATAACCAACTTAAGGGTATAGTTATAAAGCAGCCAATGCAACTTTCACCAACCATTCACTGGCGGTTAATAATCAGTCATTTAAAACACATGCATCTGGAGGATTCACCTGCACTGAATGTTTAATGAATGGCATAGTCACTGATTTGTAAATATGCCTCTTCTTAGTGTCAGTTCAAAAGCAGAGAGTGGTCGTGTATTACCTGGGTGTATTAGCATGGGGTAACAATTGTATTACTTAGAGCTAAATGCAAAAAATGCCTCCACAAAACCATTGTATTAAAACAATCAACTTTAGTAACAAATAAGATATAGCACATGATCTATAAGTAATGTACAGAGCTGACCATTACAGATATATTTAGATACAATGGTATACAGAATACAGACCCAGATGTTATCCATGTGTTTGTATGTGTGTATCCAAAGTGTATGTATGTATTTGTTTTAAATCGAGTAGGGAAGGGTTAAACCTCCACAAGTTTATTTTTTGACTCCCTGTCCCAGAGAAGCACCAGGAAATGAGAAGAATTAGGAAAATACCCTATTAGACATTAGAACATGTGTCCCCCGTGGAACATCTTGCCTCCCTTCACAAATAATGTAAAGATAAATGATCAGTTCTTAAAGAGGATTTGGAAGAAAAAAACATATATAAAGAGAATTTTCCTAATACCAAAATGGCTAACACTAGTAAATATATGAAAACTATGTATGTTGATATTACCCAGCCATGCACATAATCAATAGTCTAAGACAATCAATGCGGATACTGAAATATTAGTAAATATATAAAGTAAGAAAAATGTTTTAAAAGTTAAATATTGAAATGATAGAGATAAGTTGAAAGTCTTAAAAGTCCTTAAAGAAGCTACAGTGATGAAGTGTAGGGACTTTAAAGCATCTTTAGGTACATGTATTAGTCTTCAACTTAATCTATGGTTCCTGCAAGGCCCATACAGTTAATGAAACCTACTTCTGCCCAAACTATGATCAAACTCTACTCTTTTCTGCTGCTAATTTAGGAACCTCTATTATCGATTAACTGCTTGGCATTTGACCATCGAATGAAAAGAGTGTGGAGCTTAGCAGTGAAACTGCACTTAAGTGCAAGGTGTCTACACTATACTTTTGCACTGGTGTTACTTAAGAAACATGTCAGGCCAGATCATTTTAACTTTAAAGTGAACTTATGCCCAGACTATGCAGACTAAAGTATTTACATATTGTGAACAAGCATGAATATCACTTTAAAATAAGCCCTCATTCACCTCTGTAGCTATAGGCATTTTGGAGAAATGTACCATCAAGTTCACAACAGACATACAGAAATCTCAGCTTTATTTTTATAAACCTGCTATTCTGCCAGCCCTCTAATGTAAACACACATTAGGTATTTCTGAGCCGGTAGAAACCACCTAAACCCCAACTTTAGAGTCTTTTTTGAGATATTTGAGGATCTGCAATGAATAAGTTCACCTTACAAGCAGCTAGAGAGGTCAGCTATGACTTGTTTTAAAGCTCTTTTACTGCTTGTTATGAATGTGTATATAGTCTAATGTCCATAGTCTGGGCATAAGTGCAGGTTAAGCAAACATCTTCAGCTTTATCTCTGGAAGATCACATCACCAAAAATGTGTTAGTTTTCCAACAATAAGAAATTAAAGTGCAATAGCAACAAAAATCAACCGTATATATGAGTAAATAGATGCATGTATAAATCAATCAAATATTCCAATAAATACAAAATCAAATATAAAAATAAAACCTAGAAGCACACATTGTACAGATATTTCGTTTCCCATTAGTGTAATTCCTTGTAATACTATATTTTATTCAATATCATATCTGGATATCTGGGATCTGATCATGTGCTGTATTTTTACATAATTTATTTCAATGTATTATTTGTATGTATCTAATATAGCATGTATAATGTATTGTATTCTTGAAGGTCTTTTCATATCATGCTGTTCCTTTTTATTACCTATAGTCCTATGTATTCAATGGACTTCAGTGATTTCTTGAGGGACTGGTATAGGTTAGGGGTTTGTTTTTTTCTCTATAATTTTAAAGGATAGGGTGGTAGGTTTCTCTTGGTAATATTTTAGGATTCTGTATTACAGTTAATGTTTTTGATTAATAGTCAATTGTTTTATCATAATATCTAATATGTGTGGGGTGTTTCCATTGTGTACTGGGTAATTTTTTTGCTTGTAGCTTAATAGCATAAAATATCACAATGTTTTCATTATGATTCACGTTGGTTAAAGGTACTAATTCCTCGTGCCTGATATTTAAAAATACAGTATCATATGATGGAATCAGAAACTGTTATAGGACCATGTGCTGGACTGCATGCACATAATTTGCTGTTTTAATGTTGCATGCTGGGAAATCAGTAAGTGGGAATATCAATCTAAATATACTTTATAGTACTTTAATATTTGCGCTAAAACTTCTTTTAAATGCAAAAAACATAAACAAGAACACAATCAGAACACGATCACAGTGGGGGTGATCTGGTTCTGAACATTACCTTATGGTTTCAGCAGGTTCGTTGGCTCCCACGTTTGGAACAGGTTGAGTTTTCCGGCGGCTCGACAGCTCAGTGGCGCGATTTTCGACTTTCCCTTCATCATGAGCCACACAGCCGAACCCCGGTAAGTCCACTTGCTTTACAAGCGAGCTGGGAGGGGACTTACTTTCCAAATAGTCTTTTCTTTGTGAGGATCTCTCACTGCCTTTCGGCATTTTTTTATGACAAAATAATGCAATTTACTGTACTATTCCTAATAGTCTTAGGGTCAGTAAGATTAAATCTCTTTTGCAATTCTCTTAATTTTTTTAAACTGTTAAAGTGAGCATAGGTATGTCACTTAGTTTATCCCAAGGTACTGAAAAAGCAATATTGGACAGAATAGAAGAGTCGGCTATTGTCAATTTCGCTGTATGAGATATGCGTGCTCAGGATAACACTTTGTATACTCCTCTCATACTTGAACTGATTTAACCTTCTTATTTTTATTATTTTAGAGTTCCAAAAAAGCACAGAAGCATTATAAAATGGTCACAGAAAATGTCCAGTCAAATAAAAAACTTAACATTCTTTTGTGTACATATGCTTTAGTGATTGTACTGTTCAGGAAGACTACCAGCTACATATATTATACATTATGCATGTTCAACAGTATGAAAATGGTTATGGCAACAGGAATTGCTTGCTTTCCATGTTAAGTAACCATGGGTCAAGAACATTTTTATATAACGCCTAACAGGGATTGGCTAAGAGGCAGGGGCTTATATTCAAATGTCTGGGAAAACCAAACTTGAGGCAGTGGTGTTGATTTTTTAATAGTGCATAGAATGTTCACTTAGCAGTGAATGTTCCCTTTGTAAAGTATTATCTGTTCACTTAGGTTAGTGCATATGGTCAGGCTATGTTTAAGCAATACATTTTCATTTAAGTTTTACAGTTTTACAATAGGTAACAAAGTTAAAGAAAGTACACGAGAAACATTAGAAGTAAAATATGCTGTTGTGTTATAATAATACATTTCTGATGGCAAAGTGGAGCTTTGCCACCAGAATTACCATGAAAGCTGAGTTAGGAGGTGAATGCAGGCAGAATAATAATAAAAAAATAATTAAGGTGGGTCTTGGGACATGAAAATTTAGAGTAAGCGTTTAGGCATTCTCTGTGTCTGTCAGGTGGGTAGGAGAAAGGAAAGAAGGAGCAGCAGAAAGTGTAGCATAGAAGAGTTAGAGAAAGCTATGCTAACTTTAGATATACAATCATGTGCAAAACTCATGTGCACATAATTGGATGCCTAAAGTGACCACAGCTTAACCTTCTTTACTAAGCTCAGCAGTCACATAGCAAGGTGAAAAGTATTTATTCCTTTAGTAAATCAACCCCTATATCACTGTAATCTGATTGGCTTTTGCGAATATGCATCCACTATACTGGCATAGTCATTATTTTTGATCCAAGATGTAAGTGGCCAGTGGAAACATGTTATCCAAGCCCAAATCCAAGCCCAAATCTACTGCAAATGACAAAGAGAGCTGCCTAAGGAAGAAAGATGGTTTAACTATCAGTGTAGGAAGGGATTCTTTACAATAGCGTTTAAACTTTAATGCTGTACGATCTGCCTCCTTAGATACCAGTGGCAAAATCAACTAACTTAAACAAGACTAAATGCCTTGCTGATAATTAATTGTACATCCTGTTAAATCACGTACAAAAATTAAGAGCTCAATGATAGATAAAATAAGTAAAAAAATGTTTTCAATACTTACCTTCAGTCTGGAGCTGTCCACTACAGAACTTTGTTCCGCCACTAGTCTCCTTAGTCTTCTGGATTGATTGATGGCGGGCATCATTCAATCTATTTACTCTTAGCCTAGCCTATAATGGACTCACCCTCACCCATTGATGAGCTCATTTCTCTGTCACTTTAGCTAATTGGGTAACTCTGAGTTTTCAAGTGAACCTATATTTTTGTAATGGCAGGCAATCCAACTGGTTTACCCTAATTACAGGCTCACCAGCAACTTATACGTACCTTCCCTCCACTCCCCAACTGCTGCATTCAGCCACCAGGAGCAAAGAGAAATACCCAGTACTTCAGAGTCTGGAAACCATGTGACACGTTCACCTTACTTTCTCATGATAGTGCTAATGCTTTGTGACCATTTGCATCTTGGAGCTTGCAAAAGACCTCTGCTCCTAACTCCTGGAGTGGCAGGATTAAGAAGGGAAGATAAGTATAAGATTGTGTTAGTGAGGTTACCATTAAAAGCAACCTGTTGCTTTGCCCTTCGTGAACAAATCACAGATTCACTATAAGATAGAATACATTGCCAAATTGTAATTAACACTTCCTTCTTAGAGTCTTGGATTTCCCTTTTGGGATTCCAGCATGTTTCAGATTAGATATCTAAAACTGAGCAGGTAAATTACAATAACACCAATTAATGCTATGTAGCTTCTCAAATTTTTTTTTGAGAAGCCAAAGTAGCCATTATACCATTACAGCCCTGTGAAAATTGTGACTGGTGGCATGTGCAGTAAAACATGAATGTCCATTTAATACTAAAAAATACATTTTGGTGGTTATAGCATTTAATTATTTTGTTTTGATTAGTTGCATGATTGCATCATATTGTTATTAGAAGATTATACTAATATTGATAAATTTAATGTAATTTGTTTTTAGTGGCATTCACCATATAATTCAATATAACAAAAAGGAAACTGCAACATTTAAAAGGATTTGCTCTGTATTTTCAGCTCTATAGAGAGTAAAATTGGAAGCCATGGGAAGTTCTAGCAACATCAAAAGGTTTGGGCTAGAAATGGTGACATGTTAGTACAGTTGCAATTTTTATTGTGTGATTAACTGTTAAGTTGTTCTCCCCACCAAAACATTGTTTTAGAGATTTAGTAGAGGTAAGTGATGCAGCTCCAGGGCAGATTTAGTGGTGCACATAGTCCCTGGAAGACCATTGTGTAGCTAAATGGTTTCTGTTGATGCCCACAAATGCCTACGTCACATACCAGGTGGAGACCGAGTTAATGAGGGGGCTTCTCTTGCACCACCCATCCAACATCACTGGAAGTGGTGACAAGGAATGTGAGGACAAGGAGTGGCATGAGGCTGTCAGGTGGGTGGACCAGAGTACTGTAGACCTCTGGGCAGGAACCAGATGCAGGAACATCAAGGTATCAGAGCAGGAGACAGGAACATAGCTGGGACACAAGCCATACAGGGGAAGGCAGAATTAGTAGATCAGATCACAGGTAGCTGAAGACCACTCAGCAATAGGCTGTTTGGTGTCAGCACCAGTGCTGAGCATGCACAAATAAATGCGCTGCATGGCTTGTGCCCATGCAGACTAATGCACATCTGGCAGTCATCCTGTGCACAGGGCCTCATGTTGTGGTATGCTCATGTGCATATCCCACACTGGTTTTCATGTAGTGGAGCGAACTGGAACGTCCAGTATCTGATGCTGCCATATGTTTGTTTGGAACTAATGTTTGCACCAGAAAGCTCCTGTTACATGCACCTACCCCTCTTTGCCTCTTGTCTCTGCCATGTCCGGACATATCACCTAGTCTCTTGTCGCTGCCATGATCTGACATACCACCACATCTATGTTAGATGGTGAAATTCATGTTACTTCTGATGTTAGCAGCACAGAAGATGCACTAACTTGGTAAACTAGCTAGTTTAGGGTTTTTCCCACTACAGCAAGGCTCAGGTGGCTGACAGTGAGGGAGCCAAGCAGCAGCCCTCAATGTATAACTGGCCACCCAAGTGTGCCACCCATCTTTCCTTGATTGCATCAACCTACAAACAGTAAAAATTGTTCCATAAGGCATGATTTTACAGCCTCATTAATTGACCTCAGATTCTAGTATTCATTTTGTTCAAGTCTTATTTAAATAATATATAGGAATAGTCCTTTGTGAGTAACCCACAGGTAATTTTCCACATCTAGGTGATTGTGTTTGTAAATTAGAAGAGATGCCACAAATACTTTACATAAGCAAATGCCACATTCTAACACAATCGGATTCCCGCCAGTTCAATTGTTTTGCCTTTTCTTTTTTCTTATTCTATTCCCCTGCATCACTGAGGCCAATTTAAACAGCAAATGCAAATATTTTTCATCTCTCATTCACACCGCTTTGTGCTCGCGGGACAGCCTTTTCATTGTATATGTGTGTGCTTGCAAGAGATTTACTGCCTTGTGGCATGCCACATGTCTTAAAAATTACAGTGCCCATTTTCTAGTGAAATAATTTCAACAAAGAGTGGCTCCTATTACAGCCAGAGAAGCAGAGACGTCATGATTTATTATTATTTATGGTCCCCGGGCCTTGTTTATGCACGATGGGTTAGGTGCGCGGGATAGCAATGCCATTATGCAAATGACATTGAATGTCCTTTCTGAGCCTAAATAATTTTTGTGTTGGACGATTAAACCTCATCTGTTATTGATATGGGCTGCAGTCGGGCTATTAAAGAGTCCCAACAGTACTTACTCCCAGTAATGGGAAAATTGAGAGGAAGAGTCTAAACAATTGCCTCTAGTGTGCTGTGATTGTCTGCTAGGAGTAGAACATAATAAACCCCCTGAATAGAAATTGTGTTTACTACTTAGGGATAAATAAAGAGGGGAGAAAATGTAATAAATTACACTTTGCGATTTGAATAGAGCACAGCAGAGCATTGGTGTTCTTTTCAATGTATTTATATATTTTATTTATTTTCTTTTTTAGGTAAATAACAAGTAGGGAATTATTCCCATCCAATATGCAGAAGGAAAGGCTAGGAAAGGAGGTGTGGGGGGGTGGCTGCTAGTTAAGTAGAACAGAGGACCGATGTTTGCTATATGGACAAGGGAGACAAGGGAGCTAACATTACCACTTCCCCTTTCTCTCACTCTCTTTCTCTCTCCCTCTCCGTTTTTGACACAGCTGTGCAGTTACATTTTGATCAGTCTTGATAGCTTATGAATTCCAAAATTGACAAAATTTATAGAAAAATGAGGATAATCCATCTTCCTTAGCAGCCTGTCAGGAGCTGGCTATACTTCATAATCCTCAATTACAGATGCTATTTTCAGACATTTACATGCAGATATTAAACACAAATGAGAAACAAAGGAGGAATGGAAATCCAGCTATTTATATGTATAATGTTTGAAGAATACAGAAATATAACACATATATATCATTGTATTTATAAGACTCAGATAGATCTGGCTGTGAATTTTTTTTGAAAAATTCTTTGTAATGAAGTCTGATTGCACTAGCTGAACTCTGGTTTGGAAAGGAATTTGAGTTTGTTTTTAACATCTGAAAAATCATGATTGCCCTCTGTGAAAAAATAAGCTGTGTTGTAGGCATTCCACACCAAATATATAGCAGCGTTTAGGTAAAATAGTGAGGAGAGGTGTTAAATTCTAATGTTCCCAGTGTAAAAGAGGGATTGATCACTGTTATCATCTATTTAAAATGTAATTATTGACAAAGAACAGATATTACGGTTTAACAAACTTATCCCATGTAGGTTGTCATGGACTGTGCTGTTTAGTTGGCATGACTGCCACACTCAAACACTTGTAGAGTAGCTGATGAAATGCTTATCTGGCAATTTGTCATGCACAATTATAACAACATTTTAGGACATACAGTGCAAGCCTCTAAATTCTAAATACAGATAACACAGGATAATCACTGTTTCTTTTTCTGCCTCAGTAGGTCAGTTATGTTCTCATGTCCTACATCATTTAGTTCATTATTAAAGCAACCATTCACACCCATGCTGTCATACTTCTGGTGCTACTTATTAAAGGAAAGTATGAAATACTAATATCTACACAAATAATATGAATATTTATACAAACAAAGGAAATGGACTGTTTTAAAGCTTTAGAAGGCTGACAAAACATAGGCTGCAGTACTACACTGTGTATACAGTATGCTTGTATAACTAAAGCATAAGCATATACTCTTCATTATTCGGGGATATATAAATAATAAATATAATATATCAGGATCAGGAACTTCAATTGCTTACTTTTTCTTTGAAAGTCCAAGTTTCAGTAGTGTAATCTTTTTGCTTGCTACACATTTAGTTCATCCCTGGCCCAAAACAAGCCTGTCCTGACACCTGCTATGCACATACTTCTTCTAGGTTGGTGGCTTACCCATTTGTGTAGCAAGGATGAGGAAAACAGCCCTGTGACATTTATCTTCAAAAACAAGTCACAAACGCAGCTCTATCCTGTCAGGTCTATTTTAAAGCATACAATACACCAAAGTCATCAATCACACATCACTTCTATTGACACATTTAGTAATATAGCTACACATTACT